>NC_080412.1:6817500-7025000 GCF_030265065.1 Corythoichthys intestinalis
ATTGCTGTGGTTAAATCTTCAATAAATTCACAAGTTCACATTGAAATTTTAGACAGCTTTCTTATCCCTTCAATTGAAAATATGTCATTTTCCAAGATGACAATGCATCATGGCACAGAGCTAAAACTGTTAAAGCATTCCTTGGAGAAAGACTCATCCAGTCAATGTCATGGTCTGCAAATAGCCCAGATTTCAACCCTATTGAAAACCTGTGGTGGAAATTGAAAAAGATGGTCAACAGCAAGGCTTAGACTTGCAAGGATGATTTGGCAACTGCAATCAAAGACAGTTGGCACCAAATTGATGAAGAATACTGTTTGTCACTCATCAAGTCAGTGCCTCAGAGACTGCAAGCTGTCATAAAAGCCAGAGGTGGTGCAACTAAATACTAGAAATGTGTTTTGATTGTTATTTCTTTGTTTCTCATGATTCTATATATTTTTCCTCAGAATGGAGTGATTCTATATTTATTTCCCTGCACTCGCTCTATAAAAGTAACATTTACTTTATTCATTTCTTATAGTGTTTCTGAATGCTAAAGAGTTGCGCTTTTGAACTAATTCATTATTTTTTCAAGCTTTTTATCTGAGTTTTTTTCTACATAATAAAATGTCTGAGTGCTCGTCCGAGACTGGTGATTCCATACTTTTTGCTAGGGGTTGTAGATTCTGCCAAAGCGTCTTTGTCTGATCAATTAATCCCAAATCAACCTTGTCCACAGAACAACATTGTAAATGACAATGTCACTGTGAATGCGAAAGCAACAAAAAGCCAATAAACAACTAAATGTTGTGTTGATGGTGCTAGCTTAATCACAATACACCCAAGCACTGTTCTCCCTGAAGGACACAGAACCGTACGCTAAGCTCCTAATTACAGTTTAGCTCTCAAGGTTTGGTGTGAGCTGTTTGATCTGGTTACTGGCATGTTTAGAGTTGGGGAAAAAGTAAGTCGTCCCACAGTTATTTCAGTTAAGAGTTTGGCAAACACAGTGTGCTAATGGCCATTGGGGAGAAATGCCCGACATTACCGTGTTGACTGATGGTGACAGAGATGACTGAAAATTACACCGCTGATTTCAGTGTCAGCTTACTGAGCAAACAAACGGTTTAAAGAGCATCTGGCTCCACATGTCTGTGTGTGTGTATGCTTGTGAGGGGGGTTTGGGGGAGCGCTCTGGTATTAAAAGGAGGATTTGAAACAAGGATGTTCATCCTGTGGTAAAAAGCAGTCTGCAGAATAAGGGGCACTGTGATTTCAGCTGCCAGTCAAGGTAATACTGCTGTTTGTTCGAGACTAGTCTGCATCCTGATTGCTATCAATTTAAAGCAACCCCTGAAACACAGCTCAGAGGTGCCATAATTTTTTGTATGCTGTACAGTAGAAGTGCCCAAAACATCAATCGCAAACGACTCAAAGTTACTGTCAGTTGACGGTGTCCTCACGCATACTCCAAAGTCAATGGTACAGACAGTAATACTGCATTTCTTTGTGCAGATGAGGTGTCATCTCATAATGGGTCTAATAATGTAGATAAATGAGCAAGGCTGTCACCCACTGAGGTAAGATTTCAATAGGGAGCAGATGCTGGTCAGAAACGGGGGTCCCGTGGGCAAGTCCCATAGTAAAGCTGCACATGGGCTAATCACATCTAGTTTAAGTGGCCTTTTAAATAGCATAATTGAGAAAGATTTTTCGTTCTGTTCACCTATTGAATACCTGATAATTGCTGTAAACTTGATCAATGTTTAAACTGTATCCAATTGTATGAATATGATTAAAGCAGCAGTATGTAAGATTTACACTTTTATTATTTGTGAAATGACCCTAATATTTCGATATGAAAAAAAAAAAACATGGTTTTTGGAACTACTACTAACGTGGTACTCAATGGTTAAGCCAAAATTGTAATTTAAAATTTGATTGTCAGCCACAAAAAGTTTTCTTTACACCGGATGTCCCGCCCACTCTCCACCATCAGCCAATTACGAGATCCGCTCTTTTTCTTCGTCTTTGCTACGTAAACTAAGGTTGCTACCATGTTCCCAGTCAGAATTAATGATGCCGTGTACCAATACAGAAAAAACCCCACAAAAACCAAATCTAATTCTTAATGTTAAATTAGTCGTGAGAAATTCAGAAACAAAGCAATATATGCACTGGAGGTGCCTTTGAACCATATAGACAATTGATGAGAAACAAATTGACAACAGAAGCCAAAGTCGCATGACTCCTCCTTGCAAGGTGATGTACTTTTGAGTTTTCCAATATTACCGTATATCTACACTATAAAGTGTATTGGCCTATAAGGCGCACCTTCAATGAAAAAACTGTTTTCATATATAGGGCGCACTGGATTATAACGCGCAATAGTAGTTTTAGTGGTAGTAATAGTGATTTGGGTTGCGCTATGCATCCACTAGATGAAGCCGCGGTAAAGGGAATGTCATACCATGATTATCCAATATCGATCCATCTATAAGCCGCATTGTCGGTTTTGAGAAATTGTAGGCTTTTAGGTGCGCTTTAAAGTGCGAAAAAGGTGGTACTTGCCTAAAAGGTAAATTGACAATAGGAATATGAAAAAAGTTGTGTAGCATCTAGGTCTACTGACAAGGGCAAAAATAGCATCTTTACCCATGCACATTTGTCCATACTTAACATGATGTCACAAAATCGTCTTTGCCGATGCAATCCACGCGTTACAAAATTAATTATTTTCAATTTTGCTAATATGTTGTAGAGGAAAGCACAGTATTTCTCCTCCCGTCGTGTCCAAAATATCATATGAGAAGCTCATAACCCGGCTCTCTTACTGTAACTTAGTGTTAATACGGTAAACTTACATTTGGAGTATGAATAAAGTGTGCATGTTCGTGCTAATGTCCTGTAGCAAAGTAGGGCAAAATAGCATCTTTACTTAATGGAAATGGATCGACAAATAAAATCATCTTTCTAGGTGCTATAAACGAAAGGTCTACAAAGTCTTCCACACAGGACTGCAGTGGGTGCAGGAATTCATTACAACAAAACAAGACGACACCTTTTCACCAATGTGGCGTCTTACAAGTGTAATTAGTTGATTACAGTCAGGAGTTGCTTGTTTTAGCAGAAACCTCAGTGGTTAAACTGTCTTTGCTCGATCGGTAGAAACAAAAACCAGCATCCATAACAGGCCTTGAGGACCGGTTTGGAGACCTTTGCTAGTACCTCCGCATTACCAAATGAAATATCGTTTGTGACTGTGCAGAAATGTTATTGAGAACAGCACAATAGTTCTCCTCCCGTCGTGGCGAAAGAAACATTACGTGAAGCTCATAACGCACTCTTTTTTTTCTTTTCTTTTTTTAACTTCTGCGTTAAACTATTACTAGTGTAACAAGAAGTCTTTTTTAAATTTATTTCTATTTGACTCAAACAGCAAATTGATAGTAAAAAGTTATTTGCTTGCAGCAAGGAGGAATGAGAGAGGTAAGCTAGGTAACCCACCGAGGCAACATAAACCACTTTTAGGTCATAACCTACCAGTTGAGGAACACTGATTAATTGCACAACAGTTACAGTGGTATATCCCCATTTCTGCCCAAAGAAGAGCAGCAGAGTGTAGGAAGAGGTGAATCAGAGATGGAAGTTAATGAGCATGAGCAGAGGTGAATTGACTATCAACAAGGGATGTCCCAATTTTGATTCTGAAGACTGATGGCTGAAAAACAACTTTTTTTTTTTACAGAAACTTTTGGTTTGATTATTCGTAGTTTAAAGCGCTATTTCTGACTTTTTATGATAAGTGCTTAAAAAAAAATAAAAAATAAAAATAAAAAAAAGATTGCTCACCTACCCACGCACTTGTGCCCCAGTATTGTATTATGCCTAGCGCTGTCCCTACTCCTATACTGTATAATCAAACATACAAGCTAAGATGTTACCATTTACCATATCACATCTTTCATTTTACTATATCTGGCATTTAAGTAACTCTCAGGTCTCCTCTTTTTTCACATATACAATAATTGAAATGCTATTGTGTTTAAAAAGCTCTGGGGGGGTTACCTAGACCTTATTTGGGGACTGACGATGTGAGGCGCATGGGTTCCATCTGTGCAAATGTCACTCAAGCGAACCATCTAAAAACAATTAAACTTACCATAAGCCAAACTCCAAAGCGTTAATACAACCAGTAGAGAGGGTGAGACCAGGTGATACTCCATTTTATACCGAAATGTTTCATAGGTAAATTAGGAAGGTCAGTCTTGAAAACAATCCAAGTCTGTTTAATGAAGTCTCCATAAACAGAGCAAAACTTCACAGTCAGCAACAAAGCCGCTGCTCTAATTAAAATAGGACTCAACAAATCCCAAGTTACTTTTCCAAAGCACTGAAAGTCGGCATCTAGTCCAGCGAATGGTCCAATTAACAGCAAGCCGCAGGTGATGACAGGACATGCGGCTGTGAAAGCGGGCAGCAACCGGTCATTCGCGAATATTTCCTTTTTTGCGTTTCAATAATAATAAATATATACCTCCGTTTGAAAACAAAGAAAAATCAAAATGTCAATTAGAGTCTCAAAGGTACATGCAGTGACCGGATTGACAGAAAGCATTTAGTTATAGCGCGCGGTGTCTTTCAACACACTTTATTCCTCCGTTCTTTCTTACCCGCTACATGAGACTGACTGACTGCTGTTCTCAAAAGGATCAATTTTAGAGAGTCAGGGAACTGTTTCCGGTAAACCTTTCCAAATAACAGAAAAACAGTGGCACGTTTTAAACAAACAGAAACAAGTTGATGTAATGTTGCAGTTTTACTGCAACGATAACTAAGATTTTATCAAGACTATTTTTTATAATTGCGTCACGGAGTGAGATTTTGGTTTTACTCCAGAACTAGGGTACTCATAACCACAAATGCATTTTTATTTTGAAGGCAATTGTCCTTGTTTTACTGCTGTCATAGACGTTACTTTACAATGAGAGTGCTGTAAATTTAAAGGGGCAGCCAACAATCAGCACACGTTTGTTTCAACTGGAGCAATTCGAAGAACTCGGTTATACTGTTGTAATATTGAAACGACTACAAGATCAGATACCTCATTACTCTTATCAACAACAAAATTATTCACTTTAATGTAATACGAATGTTCTATCTTTTCTTACAAGTTTATAAGGTGGAGCCAACAGAAAATTGTGCTTACTATTAATGGTAGTGCAGTGAAGTGCAAAGAGAAATATAGTGATCCCTCGTTTTTCGCTTTTAATGGGGACCAGAAACTGCCGCGATAAGTGAAAAACCGCGAAGTAGCGCCAATCTTTTTTTTTGTTTTGTTTTTGTTTTTGTGTGCAATTAATTTATTTAGATTTATCTTTGGAAAGAGATACATATAAGGGATGTTTTTTTTTCTCAGTTTTTCCCAAAAGAATAATTAGGGGGGAAAAACTATCTACATATTAATAAATGGTTTTTAAACACTTCTTAAACTTTTTAAACACTTCAAATGTAATAATTATATATATGTAATAATTATATATATGTAATAATTATATATATATATATATATATATATATATATATATATATATATATATATATATATATATATATATATATATATATATATATATGGGGTGTCAAACGATTAAAATATTTAATCGAGTTAATTACAGCTTAAAATTTAATTAATCGTAATTAATCTCAATTAATCGCAATTCAAACCATCTATAAAATATGCCATATTTTTCTGTAAATTATTGTTGGAATGGAAAGATAAGACACAAGGCGGATATATACATACAACATACTGTACATAAGTACTTTATTTGTTTATTGAAACATTAAATCCACAAATGGCATTATTAACATTCTTTCTGTTGAAGTGATCCACAGATAGAAAGACTTGTAGTTTCTAAAAGACAAATGCTATAGTTTCAGGTTATCGTAATTTTATATTAAAACCCCTTTCATGTTTTCGTTTTAATAAAATATGTAAAATTTTCAATCAAAAGTACAGTTAATATAATAATAAGAATAAGAATAAAAATAACAATAATAGGAATAGAGTGACCAAAATCTGAGTAAGTTTTACGTGTATTTTGCATAGCTATTTTGATATGGAATGCCAGTTAATTTTGCATTGTTGTTTAACTGTGAGAATAGGGCCTCGTTACTATAGACTGAAGTTATTTTCTTTTTGTGAACATTATTTTTTTTTGAGAGAGATAGGAATATTATTTTTGTTGTGCTTTCACTAAACGATACTTATGTTTGTTGTGAAGGAGAAGCTTATGCCAATAAACGGCATGGTCCAAAGAACGCCTGTGTCCACTCGCCTTTATAAGATATATATCTGTGTACATATCTTACCCAAAATACAACAAGAGACACATAATTGCCACTAAAAGAAAGAAAACTTACCGAAATATATGTGGAGCACAAATAGCAATTTGCATTGCATTGTGCATACAGCATAAACATCTCACAACTACTATTTCTCCCACGTTTAGAAGAAATAACATTAGTATGGAACGGCGCTGCCCCCAAGCGGCCGGTGGCATTCTCTTCACTCTTAACCCATTTGCTCCCGGAAACGTATAAATACGTTCTATTTTTAAATGTTTCACTGTCCCAGAAACTTTTGCGTTTTTTTTTAATAAGAAGCATATATACCTTCCACTGTACCCGAGAAACAAAGAACAACACTCCAAACCCATTTTAAAGCAATAAAACTGGCCACTGGAGGGCAGTAGCGCATTTTGCAAGACCAGGCAACCCGATTCAACAGCAGTGAACGGCCTGGCAGCATGGTCGGAGCGCTGGCGGCATGATGCCAGGCGGCGCTCCGACCGAACAAAACAACGAGTGGACGCCTGGAAGGCCAGGCGTTGGAAGACATCGCAAAATGAGTGAGACCCTCAGTAAAGCGTCTCGCCAAGCAGACCCCGCAGAAACGCAAAAATAATCCATCTTTGTGAGACAGACAACGATGAGGGAAAAGTTTACACGGCTGACGTGGCGACAACGGCGTCATCTCGGCGACAAACCGTCATCTCTCAGTAGTCGTGTGTGAATAAATTGCTACTTTGCTATCAAAAGCTCTATTTGGCTGGTTGTTCATGTTATTTTGTAAAAGGAAAACATTATTCAGATGTTTGGGATGTCACTGAAGCAAAAAATAGCCGTGTTAAAGTCAAACTTATGTTTGAAATGTATGCGTTTACAAAAAGCTCATTTTCTCCGTTTTTCATCAGAAATTGGAAAATTGCTCAAACTAAGCTATTTTCTAATGCTGATTTCTAAAGAATGGAAAAAGATATGAACTTACTTTTTTTTCTGCTGAAAGAAGAGAGTCTAATCTTTCTTTTGGTGGGTTCCATGTTTATATAGCAATGGAACAGAATTTTCTGTGGGCCTTGCAAAATCAGTCAAAATCCGGAAAAAACGGCAGGGAGCGAAGGGCCTTGCTCTGGTGAAAATGGCTGGGAGTGAATGAGTTTTAATGTCCATACACTACACTTGATCTTAGCCAAAACGGCCTCATTGTAACCTGTTTAAGGCAATGTGCGAGCTGGTCATTCAGTGCATGCGTTAATTGCGTCAAATATTTTAACGTGATTAATTTAAAAAATTAATTAACGCCCGTTAACGCGCTAATTTTGACCGCTATTGAGGGATTGAGGGTGCGAAGTTTGAAGCGCGAAGTAGCGAGGGATCATTGTATTTTTGTAAAGCCCCAATTTTCTTTCAAAACGCTAATAGGTCTTTTTTTTTTTTTTTTTTTTTTTATAGTGTGCCATTTGGTATGGTGGACTTACAGTACCACAAAAATGAGAACTTGAACCTGTAATTAGATCAAAGTTCACATGTAGACAATTATATTGTTTTTTGTAAATATTGGTCCATTAAAAATGCAGTTTTGAAAGTGTGAGCAGTCAGAGAGGTCCACTACTAAAATTCACCAACATTGGCCAGAACATATTCAAAATTGTGGATTTACAGTACCACTGTAACCTGATCAACGTACACATGTAGAACTTTTAATTTGAATTTTCAAAAATATTGGTGTAATAAAAATGCATGGTTTTGAGTTTGTGTGTAGTCAGAGAGGTCCACTACTAATATTTACCAACCTTGGGCAGAATTTATTCAGAATTGTGGACTTACAGTACCACAAAATTGAGAACTGTAACCTGTAATTAAATCAAAGTTCACATGTAGGACAGTGAATTCCTGTTTCTAAATATTGGTCAGTAAAAATGCAGTTTTGAGTATGTGAGCAGTCAGAGTGCTTCACTACTAAAATTCACCAACATTGGCCAGAATTTATTCAAAATTGTGGATTTACAGTATCACAAAAATGAGAACTGTAATCTGATCAAAGTATACATTTAGGGCTTTTAATTCATTTTTCTAAATATTGGTACAGCAAAAATGCATAGTTTTGAGTATGGGAGGAGTCACAGAGGTCGACTACTAATATCCACATTGGCCAGAATTTAATTCAGATTTGTGGATTTACAGTGCCACAAAAATGAGAACTGTAACCCACCATCTATTAAAATGACCATTTTGGCATTATACATTTTAGAGTGTTGAGAGTGTTTGATAAGAGTTTAGAACAATGCAACGACATGGTAGTCAACTGCCTTGCTGCTCGATCAGAATGCATTTACCGTAATGCTTAGATTATGCAGGTTTGCTAATTTTAGGGTCTGCTCTTTTGATCATGGGAACACAAACGTCCTCTGGCAGTCACCAATTTCTTTACTTATTTTTCACCTAATGCTTCTTTTTCCCATGTACGTCTTAAATGTGTAGGGTCGCAGTTCATGTATGTATAGTGACACCAAACCCTACTTACACCGACACTGGCCCATCAACCCACCATGGATATCCCTAGTATCCCTGTATGACAGTCCAACCTTGCCCAGTATAACTGAAGCTGTATTTTCACTAAATTTGGACAAATACCCATTCAACTTTTTTTTTTTTTTGTATATTATCAATTGTCATCTATTATCAATTTAAGGGTACAGGCTCCTAAACTATATTTTATAAATTTAATTTAATACTGGTAAAAGGTTGTTATGGAATTTGCTATGGCACCAGCGAGTTTCATTTAAATTCAGTCTATAAAATAACTAATATAAATAGGAAAAAAAAATCCAAAATAATTGTTATGATTTTATTGTTATGTTGTTACTGATCTACAATCATGTGTTGTTTTTAAATTAAAATTGACTACTAATTTAATTTAAAAAAAAAAAGAAAAATGTTTTTGTTTGCCGTTGTCACTACCCAATCGTGACGAGCTAGCAGATCGCAGCGGATTGAAATGAGTTATTGTAAAAATGTACGAAGGTTTTATAGTCCTATACCTGCATATGTGAGTATAGTTTTTCCGAGTTTATGTTCTACAAATGTACATTACAACTGATTTATCATTTAAATACATTGTGTTTGCATCCATCTACGGTATAATCGTTAGATGCTTTCTCATGAGTCATTTTGAAAAACAGAAATAAATACATCACCCCAGAAACGGAAGAAAAATGTATTTAAATCATTTATTATCATCATTTATTTTTGCCGTCAACGCTCGAGAGGAAGTGACATCGATGCGTGCATGCGCAGAAGCATTCAGTCATGAGCCGGTCACAATCGGGTAAGGACAGCCATGTGACCATACTGTCATTTTGTCAACATGTACTAGCCAGCGTAGCACTAGAAAGCTAGACATGATGTCCAATTGTGTTTACGATGTCACAACGAGAAGTAATGAAGAAAAAGTCTGGGCGTTGCCTGATGCATTATATTGGTTAGAATGACTGTGAAATTCTAAAAAAAAAAAAAAAAAAAAAAAATGCCAGATTTGGTTGCCAAATAGCCAATTTAGTAAAATTCCTTTTTTTTAATGGCATTTCTTCGGCACGCCGCACAACCTAAACCGTTTGACCGACCGTCACCATTCAAATATCAAAATGAAAGGAATATTCACGTGACGCATGGAATTTTTCGAATGACCACCCAAAATTTTCGGCTCACCCATAAACGCTGGTTTTTTAATTTAAAACGCTACTTGTCATGCAATTTTTGGAATCAAAAATTCCAGGAGGGTTATGGGCATAAAAGTTGTATACAAAATTTGGCACAAAGCGGTTCCCTCAAAATTCACCCAAAACTGTCCCATTCATTTCTAATGGGATGCCATCGACAGCCATGTACGTCTAAATTTCCCATTAATTTTCAATGGCATAAGTTCTTCTTATTTTTCACCATTTACCATTACAGACCATTGACATTCAACTGGCTTCCAAGTAAGTCAATGCCGTTGACAGCCATGAATGCCCATGCCATTGACGGCCAGGTACGTTCAAAATTCCCATTCTTTTTCAATAGCTTTTACGTTGCATTGATGCCCATTTACACAGATGCATATGAGGGCTATGCAGTTCCATGCCATTGACGGCCATGTATGTCCATTCTATTAATGCGAACATACTTGGATTCCAATGATGTATATGTGCAGTGCTGGCCAAAAGTATTGACACCCCTGAAATTCTGTCAGATAATGCCCAATTCCTCCCATAAAATGATTTCAATTACCCATGCTTTGGTAGTAATATCTTCATTTATTTTGCACGCAATGAAAAAACACAAAATAGAATGGGGAAAAAAAATCTTTATTAATTTATACAAAACTCCTAAAATGGGCCGGACAAAAGTATTGGCACCCTTTGAAAAATTATATGATGCTTCTCTAATTTGTGTAATAAACAGCACCTGTTACTTACCTGTGGCACATAAAGGGTAGTCGCAATTATTAAATCACACTTGCAGCCAGTTAAAATGGATTTAAGTTGACTCAATCTCTGTCCTGTGTCCTTGTGTGTACCACATTGAGCATGGAGAAAAGAAAAAAGACCAAAGAACTCTCTGAGGACTTGAGAGGCAAAATTGTGAGGAAGCATGGGCAATCTCGTGGCTACAAGTCCATCTCCAAAGACCTGAATGTTCCTGGGTCTCCGTACATAGTGTCATCAATAAGTGTAAAGCCCATGGCACTGTGGCTAACCTCCATAGATGTGGACGGAAAGGAAACATTGATGAGAGATTTCAATGAAAGATTGTGCAGATGGTGGATGAAGAACCTCGACTAACATTAAAACTAGTTCAAATTGCCCTGCAGTCCGAAGGTACAACGATGTCAACCTGTATTATCCGTCGGCGTCGGAATGAAAATGAACTCTATGGAAGGATACCTAGGAAGACCCCACTTCTGACCCAGAGACATAAAAAAAAAAAGCCAGGATGGAGTTTGCCAAAATTTACCTGAGAAAGCCAAAAACGTTTTGGAAGAATGTTCTCTGGTCAGATGAGACAAAAGTACAGCTTTTTGGGAAAAGGCATCATCATAGAGTTCAAGGGGGGAAAAAATGAGGCTTTCAAAGAAAAGAACATGGTCCCCACAGTCAAACATGGCAGAGGTTCCCTGATGTTTTGGGGTTGCTTTGCTGCCTCTGGCACTGGACTGCTTGACCTTATACACTGCATTATGAAGTTTGAAGACTACCAACAAATTTTGCACCATAATGTAGGACCTAGTGTGAGAAAGCTGGGTCTCCCTCAGAGGTCATGGGTCTTCCAGCAGGACAATGAACCAAAACACACTTCAAAAAGCACTAGAAAATGGTTTGAGAGAAAGCAATGGAGACTTCTGAAGTGGCCAGCAATGAGTCCAGACCTGAATCCCATAGAACACCCATGGAGAGATCTGAAAATGGCAGTTTGGAGAAGGCACCCTTCAAATCTTAGAGACCTGGAGCAGTTGGCCAAAGAAGAATGGCCTAAAATTCCAGCAGAGCATTGTAAGAAACTCATTGGCGGAAGCAGTTGTTCGCAGTTATTTTTTCTAAAGGTTGTGCTACCAAGTATTTGGCTGAGGGTGCCAATACTTCTTGTCCGGCCCATTTTCATTTTGTGTAAAATGATAATGATTTCATTTTTTTTTTCATTCTCTTTTTCATTGCAAGCAAAATAAATGAAGATATTACTACCAAAGCATTTGTAATTGCAATCATTTTCTGGGAGAAATTGAGCATTATCTGACAGAATTGCAGGGATGCCAACACTTTTGGCCAGCAGTGTATATTCAAATTTCCCATACTTTTTCAATGACTTTTACATTGCATTAATGCCCATATACACAGATGCAGGGGCGGACTGGGACTAAAAAGCAGCCCTGGACTTTGACTCAGCCCAGCCCATAAGAATCGCTATTCGAAGGGAAACACAGACCCCATAGGGGGGTCCGGGAACATGCCCCTCCCGGGAGAATTTTTTTTTTTTTTTACATTTTATTGTAAAATGCACCAATTTCGTGCACTTTGAGAGAAAAATGAAGAAAATGTGTCTAGACTGTGACTGTCTGACTACGGGCGCTCAAAGTACTGCAAGGCTGAACTGGAGTTGGATTCATTTTCTGTACTAGCTCTATGATCAACCTGAATAAACAAATGAAAGAATTTATTTTTCAAAGCAAGTTTTACGTATCCAATTGATTATAATATATCTCTATAGATCTCTGTCTATAAAATGACTTCATTGTTTATGCCATAATTCAGTGGTCTCCAAACTATTCCACATAGGGCTGCGGCGGGCGCAGGATTTCATTCCAACAAAACAAGACAAAACCTCTGCACCAATCTGGTGTCTTACAAGTGTAATCAGTTGATTGCAGTCAGGTGCTGCTTGTTTTAGCAGAAACTTCATTGGTTAAACTGTCGGTACTCGATCGGTTAAAACAAAAAACAGGCCCCACAGCGGCCCTTGAGGACCGGTTTGGAGACCCCTGCCATAATTAATCTTGCCATACAAATAATAAATTTCAATGAAAATACAATACACATTTCAAGACAAATCCTGTATACATAAACTTCATTGGAAAGTATTAACCAGAAAACAAAACGATATATAAATGATTAATAATGTATATAACATCAATTTAACTACCTAAACTTTAAAGTAAAACCATTCATTTTATTAATATTTTGTTATATTTCTTCTGAATTAATATTGCTATGCTGCGTGTGCATACATTGTTTTACGGCTAAAATATTTTTTCTTAGGAGAGGGATAGTAGGACTAGCATACTGTAACTTGACACGATTGCAAACGGGTACATCGACTAGCTGGCACTAACCCTTTAATTGTCATTTATTTGATTTAAAATGTAGCTACCTGATGGATAACAATTGCCAGTTTACAGAGCAAGTAACCCTCTTCATCCCAATTTACTTGCCCTGCGCTTGTCTGGGGAATTTCCAACAGTTTATCGTTGCCCCCTCCCTCTTCTTTTCTCTCTCCCAGCACCGTCTGCACGTCAGAGCGGCTGCAGCTCCCTCTCACCATCGCCGGGAGCTGAGCTGTTGTTACCCGACGTGGCCGTTGCAGCCAGACTGCTGCTTGCGAAAATATTTGTCGATTTATGACATTTTAATGCTTCACTCTCCAGTTTCTTTAATTTTTTCTCTCTAACCTTCTCCGCGCCACCCTGCTCTTTTCAGTTTTTTTGCCACCACCATCCATATTGTGCATTAACACTCGTCGCTATTTTGCTTCCACAAGGAAGGAACCAATGAAGGCTACTCTGTACTTTCGTCGTTCCTAGTCTATCAGATTGGCGGTGAAAAACCAGGCGCATTGCTGCCACCTGTCGGATTGGATGCGAACTGTAGATAATCAGAGGATAGGGGGGATAAAAACAGTGATGCATAATGAATGGCGGCCGCCGGCCGTCCAGGGCACCGGCCGTTCTGTGATCCTCCAGAACCCACAGATTACCAGTCCGTCCCTGCACAGATGCCAATGAGGGCTATGCAGGTCCATGCCACTGACAGCCACGTACTGTATGTCGCTTTTATTGATGCCAATGTACTTGGATTCCATTGACGTATATATTAGTCAATGCCATTGATGGCAATGTACTGTACATCCAAATTTCACATTCATTTTCAATTGCAAAAAAAAAAAAAAAATTCGCCGAAATCAACAGGACGTGATCTGATATAAACCGTGTATGTCCACCAAAGGTCCCCAAATAGACAGAAAGTGACCCAATATCAACAGGACGTGTCCCCAAAATGTCCCCAAATCAACAGCAAGTGACCTGATAGGTCTGTCTCTACCACAACAAAGCCCAATCGTAATTTCTCCAGAAATTACAGTTTCTAGTAGAAATAGTACTTTTATCACAAGCAAATGTGATGCAAACAATAGCCAAGTGGTTATCAAACAAAATTAATACACTATATTGGCACTGGGAAGAATTAGAATAAATTTAAATTTATTTATGTATTTATTTATTTTTACATTTGATACACCTCTTGATCAGACTGAATAAGGACCTGTATGTACGGTTTAAAAATCACAGTTGAATTGGTAGTGTATGCAGAGACACATTATTCTGTACACCACTGCAAAATGTCATTCTGTATTTGAGTGCATTCTGACCGCACGGGTTGCCTTGATGAAAAGCGAAAAGCAATATCTCATGTGCCAAGAGATATGGCAAACTGTAGCCAATCAGTCCTAACACACAAGGCGCCACAATCCAACAATGAAGCAATAAAGAGAGGTTGAGTGTGAGTGCTGCTGAGGTGAGTAAATATTAGGGGTCAAACAAACCTAGTAAACATGCAGCTCCTGACATTTATAAAAATGCATGGGAGAATAATATTCTTGGATATTGCATACCTAGAAGGGTTTCAACACATAGACAGTCTAAGGCTAAAAATGACTAAATTGTGCGTACATATTGCGTCGTTAAAAGCAGAGATGCACTCTTGTAGGAAAAAAAATGCAGAAATCAAGCAGCCCGTTGAACACCCTAGATAGTTCTTTCATGTTTTATGCATATACATGTTTAATTTAATCATCGCAGAAACTGATTAATTGAGTATCGCTCTTTCATTGAATAAAACATGATGAAGTATTTCACTGTATGCAGTTCCACTCGGCTGTGACTGATGCTGCTACTTTACTGCCTTTGTCAAACATTTGGCATAGCTGTCAATGGAATCAAGTACTCCATGAATTTAGACTAATTATCTACTCAAGAAACTGAATTACAACGAGAAGCTATCAGTAAGATTTGGTGCAGTGCAGTGGAGATGAGTAATAGATCATCTCCTCACACATAGGCTTGCTTTTTTGAGGTGAAATTTGGGATTCATTGCGGTCTTCTTTTGGGAAATGCCAGCGTTCTTGCACTGTTGTGGAAAAACAGTTCAATGACCTTTTTGTGTCCAATCACTAAAGCTAGAAGTAGTGCAAAGGTTTTGTGCAAGAAAAGCTGTAAAGAGATTTGTCCAACAATTTAAAGTTACCTGAAGGACAGTACTCTGGTATAAAGACAATAAAGCAACTGACGAAGTGATTACACAATAATAAAGTAAAAGTAGTTTAAAATTATGTTCAACGCTAGATGACAGTCGTCAAGAATTAGGATTCCATCAAATGAATGGAAATCGGACCAGATCACGTCATTGTTACAAGATCGGAATTCGTTGAAAAAGATGGGGTTTTCATAAAGAGATTGACGTATGCATTTAAATGTAACAGTGCTAATGTGTGAAATATAACTGAAATTTCATTAGAACTCAGATTTCTTTATTGCCAGAACATTGCCTAAACGTTTTTGACAACGGTTTGAAATGTAATGGCCAATTTTGTATTTTTTGTAAAAGTAACAAGCAGTAATTTTGTCAAAATCAAAGAACATTAAAGGTGACGTTAAGCTAACTTACAGGGGGGGAAAGCCTCATATTTCTGGAAATATTAATTGTTTTGTTCAGTGGTTAAAGTGAACAGGATTCATTGATTCGTTTTTAAAGCACCCTATGACATTGTACTGTACTGCTGACAACTAAAATGGCCAGCAACTTATCTCCAGACTCATTTCCTTCCTGTTTCTAAACCACATATAATGATTGCTTGTACAACAGTGATGGGAACCCAGATAGACTGAAATGGAGAGAGGGAAGACCATGTACATTAATTCATCCATGGGTTATATAGATCGTTTTCTTTAGATGAGGGCAAAATGTCATGTAAAATCATTTAACAGCTCTCTGTAAATATTTTAGGGTAGCAGGAATAAAATATGTTTTCATGAATGGCATTCACTGTAATACAAAGTTTTTGGATACATTTTCATGAAATGCACACTGTAAAACAACAACAACTCGACATTTCAAGTCAACCTGTCTCACTTGCATTTCCAATGTTTGATAGAAATGTTACAGTCAAGTTATAGCAGAAAAAAATAAATAAATGCTGAATAATTGTTTTTGACTGAACTTTAAACTAATCTTTAATCGCCATCAAGTGAGTGTGTAAGTTTTCCATTTTTGGCAATTAATACCCTGTAGCCTATAGATTTCCAAATTTTTGACCCGCAACTCATAATATGGGTCACGGTTCTTGTTTGTTTGTTTTTTCCCCAGAAAAACTTTTAACACCTTTCTCAATGGTTAAAACAAGATTTCACCCTTTTTAAAAAGTTAATTGTCAGCCCGTAAAAGTTGTTATTGTTTTGATTCTGTGTTTACAACGGATGTACTTCCCTCCTCCATTAGTCAATTATGAAATTCATTTTTTGTCTTTGTCTAGGTTGCCTGAGCTATGGGCTTCGGCAGAAATAAGACAAGTTTATGCATACTGTATATGGCATGCACTTGTACTACAAGAATGTGTACTTAATTGTTCTCAACTGTGGTTACTTCTACAATTATGTGTACTTAAGTGTATTTTTACAAGTATGTGTTTTTGCGTGTACTTGTACTACAAGTGCCTGTATTAGTATTACAAGCATGTGTGCTTATGTGTACTTGCACTACAAGGACGTGTACTTGCGTGTACTTGTACAGTAAGTGTACTTGCCAACACAGTAAAGCTACCCATGCAATTTCGCCAGAAATTGCATTTTCTAGTTTCTGATTGAAAAGCAACATTGGTATGAAAACACATGATTGTCCATCGCACAGCACTTATTTGGCATCCCAAAGGGAAAGGGAAGTTGTGCGCCTCAATAGTTTGATCCTGGTTGCAGTACCATTTTTGAGCTCACATATTGCTTCTTCCTTTCTTTAGTTTAGTCCTTGTCGATTTGTTGTTAATCTCACTCTGCTTGTTTCCTGTGTTTCCATTCCTTACAAACAACATTGGAGCCCTTTGTTTGCCTGTGGAGGTTTTTTTATTTATTTATTTTTAAATCATTATGTGTTTTATTTTTGTTATTTTTATATTTTAAAGGTTTTTTTTTGGTATTTGGTTTTGGACTTTATAAAAATAAGCCAATTAACTCACGTACTCCCTTTGCGCTGTAAATATCTTTCACCTTTGGCATCTATACACTCATTCAGTTCTTAGGAGAGAGTCGGAATGGGGTTGTATAGGTTTCAGCTTGATTTTGATTCATACACCGAGGATGTGGGGCAGCTGGGACCGGTTGGGTGGGGGGCTGACAGGATGTTTGCCTCCCCGCCGCTGGCCCCGCCACTACTACACCTCTTTTAACCACCACATACATTATACTCAGCAGGGGAGCTTCAACATGGGGCGGTGGGATGTGCGCCTGGGAGGAACTTCCATGCGGTGGTCCCACTGACCTTAGCCAGGCTCTCTATTTTAATGCCTACACTGCACCAACCTGTCCCCAGAATCCAATCACAGTGCTGGCTAATAGGTGCCAGTCGGGGACCTGGCAGCCACATTAATAGGGCAATAGGTGGGTCCCACATTTTTCTTTACGGCGTGCTCCTGGGACGGGGCCTCCTCTTTGCCTGGCCCATCGGTTGCGGGGGTTGAGGGGGATCGGTGCTCTGGTCTCACACCACCCCGCGGCGGCTTCTCGGCGCTCTCCTGCTTCCGCCGTTCCCTCTCTTCTCTACCCAGGTACCCTCCTTGGGCGCTGGCGCGGGTCGCCGGCTGAGTGCCGTTGGGTCGGGGGTGTCGCCCAATTCCTGTCCTGGCCTAGCGTGCTTAGTGTGCCGTGTCGGTCAGGGTGTTGTGGCGGTGATTGGTAGGCTGTGTGGGCGGGCGGTGGTGGGGGCCGGCAGTGCTTCCCCACATCCCTTCCCTGGAGGCCGGTTGATGGGGTTGCTGATGGTCGGGGAGACCACAGATGGCTGTGGCTCCCTTGCCGCAGCTGCCGGAGGAGGGATGGGCCACGCTGGCTCACCCCCCCGATGGGCTGGGGAAGGAACGGTGCTGTGGCACGGGCTGTCGCCCACTCGGGGTGGAGATACAGTCCTGCCCCGGGCCTAGTGGGCCGTGGGGTCCAGCGGAGTGCCTAGTCAGTTGGGGTGTTGCTGCGGGAGGAGGAATGGGCCAGGGTGGCCGGGCGGTAGTGGGGGCCGGTGGTGTGTCCCCTCAACGCTTCCCTGAAGGCTGGGTAATGAGGGTGCAGATGGACCGGGAGACCACAGATGGCGGTGGCCCTCTTGCCGCAGCTGTGAGGGAGTGATTGGCTGTGATGCCCCCCCCCCCCCCCCCCCCCCCCCCGATTGGCTGGGAGGGACTGTGTCCCTGGGGTGGCCCCTGCACAGCATTTCCACTTGTCTGCAGGACTATCACACGTCTGATGGGATTCACGCATGATTGGGTGCAATTACACACTCAAGTAGAGAAACTGTCGGTGCCAGGATTAGCGATCAGGCAGCATAGAATAGGATGTCAACATATCCACCCTTACGGTACAAGTGATTAACATAATACTGGGTATTACACCTCACATTGCTAATTTGTGTATGCGCCACCCAACCTAATCATGTCTATTTCTGACTCGCCGTTCTTCTCGGTCATGAGGCTCCCCACTTGGTATCAACCGGATATACAATTAACTATCGATAGCACTACCATATTCATTGAGTAGGCGTTGAATGTATTTCTTGTTGTTGTTTGTTCTTCTTTTCTGTCTCTCACCCCTTTTCTAATTCTCTTTCTCTCCCCCTATAAGCCCTTCCTGCTGCTAATATACACAATGACAATTGATCACAATAAGAGCACATCCGACTTGCATTTGATACATTAAAACTGTTCGGACCAATAGGACACTCAGATTCCCATTCTCCATGTCAAGCACCTGAACAGGACAGGTTAAGAAAAAAAAAAAAAACATAGGCACATATTCCTAGTTCTTCGACTGCTCATCATGTAAACAACAATTGGCGAGACCTTTAAGAAACCTCTCTGGATGGATCCTTTTTAGATTAATTGAATACGAGGGTGACATGACAAGATGACAGAATAACACTTCATTGATCTGCTTTGTAATTGGATTGGCTTCCACCCAACCTTTTTGTGACACAGAGCGCAGATCGTAACTTAAGAGAACATAACTGATATTGTGTTTTCTTGTTTTGACTGAGTCACATAGTATGGAGGGAAAAAAAGAAATATGAGAAATCCATCAAGCAGAATTTTAGATAGAAAGTTCATTTTTTTATGAATATAATTTCTACATTGGCAGGTTTTTTTTTTTTTGGGGGGGGGGGGGGGGGGGCAAAATATGTTGATGACCCCAAAACGCAGTGTCTGAAATAAAACTAACTAACAAGATATATGCTCGGTTAGTATGGTTAGGGTCTCTAAGGTGCTAGTCACGTGATCTGCTCTAAAAATAATTTGGACCCATCATGAAATACATTGGAGGATTCTTGTTCATTTCATTAATTATTTTGTTTGTTTTATTACTTAACAACTTTTATAGACAACAGTTTACCGGCTAGGTCTTGATTTTAAATTCATATACTGTATAGGAAAGTCAATTACACGCAATGACATTTTTTGGCCACTGTGGGGGCACTGCCCCGCCTGCCTCCCCTCAACCCCCGCATATGCATTTCTACTGTTTCGTTAGTTTCTTTAGTATCATCTCTTAATATGGGATTCAGTCCATTTTTTCCCTCAATTGTTACTTGCTCAACTTCATTTTGACAATTTTTTTTTTAATCATAAAAAAAAAACCTTTAATTGAGTATTCAGTGTTGCGAGCCTTAAGGAGAGACACACCCTCATTTCACTGGTCTGGGCAAGGAAATGATATAAGTGCATGGAGACAATCTGGGCTGGGGGTCCCCATCTGTTTCTGACCCACACGTCATTAGAAGTATGGATTTGAGTGTGCATTTTAACATGAACCTCTCATTCCTCTGATTGCATAACCCATTTGCCATTCCATGAATAAATAAATGCCTGTATTGGACTTGGAACGAAAAGAGAATACACTGAATAAACTAGTCTGTTTGGATGGGTAAACATGATGTGGATTTTGACATGACTGAGAAGAGGGGATCATAAAAAAGTCAAGGCAGCAAGCAAACAACAGAAAGTGGCTGCAATGAAGGTCCTTGCAAAGCATTGTCAGGGAGAATTTGGCTCCAGATTTCAAGCAGTCAATTGGGCATTTTCATGTCTCAGGATTTAAAAAAGATATATGCTATATTAGCGATGAGCCTCAATGTCCCCAATGTATCGAAGCTCTAATAATGAAAGTACTCTTCATGGAAAAAGCAATATTATTTTATTAGGGCATCATTTATTATTGCATAAATTGCTTTTTATTATAAATTTTCATTTAAATTTATCTAATTGACTGATTGTTATATGTTTAATATTTCAATGTTTACTGTTTGCTAATAGGTGTTTCTCTCCCTTTGGGAACAGTTTCTGATGATTTTAGGCTATTTTAAAGTTAACTACTGTTAGAAAGTACATTTTTCTCAAAAAGTTACTCAAGTACCGTATTTAAAGGGACTATTTTAAAACTGTTTTCATATATAGGGCATTATATGTAGCACATTAAGGCGCAGAGTAGCAGTAGTAATAGTGGTTGGGGTTGTGTTATGCATCCATAAGATGAATCCGCGCTAAAGGGAATGTCATGCCATGAGTAAACAAAATTGATCCATATACAGGGTGGGCATTAAGTTGGATGCCAGGAGTGCTAAGCAATATCCAATGCAATAGCAGCTATAAGTATGTTACGTTAAGTAAACTCTGGGAGCTGCGAGTACCAGCCATTCTGTATTTTTGCCTTTCGTATCCGAAAAATTTTTTCTTAACAAGAGGTAATATTTTACCATTAGCGTGTCTTAACCTGAAAATTATGTATCTAGAGACGTTGGTAAGTAGAGGTACCACTGTATTTATAAACGGAAAAAATGTCAATTTGGTCGGGTCACATCCAGAATTCCACACAGTTCATGTATATTCTGGCGGATGAGCATGTTTGAAATATCCTTCCACGAAGGCTACAAACAGAGTAGAATACATATGCGGTTGCAACTGACCTGCTCTGTAATTTAGCCTTGGCTACATGGGACTTCTATCCATTCCTCTTTGGAATTGAAATGACTCTTTCAATTTTCCTAGCGTGCCTTGGATCTCTGGGGAGGAGGGCTTGTGGCAGCAATTACCACCTTCCCCCTAACACACATACAACGATAAAGCTGTCAGAGTGCCCAAACAAAATTGTCTGCATTCAAAAGACAAGCTCCTTTGGCTTCATTCCTGCACTCCGCTGGCACTAACAGGAAGTCCTGGCCTTCAAGACCTGCTATTATGGAGTGTGACCAGTCATTCAGGCATGGCAATTAGCTGCTCTGTCTTAATTGCATTACATTCAGGCTAGAAGTAAACAAATACTTACACGGAGCCTTGTTTGATGTTGAGACTGGAAAACATATTTAATGTGGCCTTGTTCTCCTAAAGAGCTTTTTAAGGGTTGAAAGTAGTTCTGCAAGAACTAACTGTGTGTTACGGCAACAAAATTGTCAAACACAATAAAATTGCGGATTGTGTTAAATGTGTACATAATATCTATTCTTGTATGTAAAATAAGTTTGTCTGTGTGTGTGTGTGTGTGTGTGTGTGTGTTCATTCCCTATGGACTCCAAAACAGCTGGATGTATTTTGATGAGATTTGAGACAGTTGTACTTAATGTTTCTGGGAGTCTTCTTAGATGGGTTTAATCTCTGTTTGAATTGTAATTTGAAACTCCAAAAATTAGCATAGAACATCCCTGACTGTGGGGGTGGCAGCGCAGTCTTTTGGGCAAAAGATGCGTCTCTTGTGATTGCAAATTTTGCTGATGGCTTTCAAACTTTCAAACAGTTTTGTGTAAAAAATGAAATGTGCTGTGATGATACATTGTGGCTTTTAAGTACGCCACAACAAAATGCTGGATTAAAAAAAAAAAAAAAAGTACAATTGCCAAGAATATTACCAAGGGATTCATTTCAACTGCATATTCATGCTATAGGGATTATTATTTATTATGCGTTACACTCGTAATGGTTCATGGGTAGTTGTGGCAAACGTGACCATTGTTATGTTCTGTTGTTTTTTTGTTCAAAAAGACGTCGTCTCTTGGGGTCGTGCAGTGAATGGGACACAAGAGCAGCAAGTGTGAAACATAAAAACTCTCTCTCTCATTGTTCTCCACATTGCTCGCCACAATATTGTGCATAATGATGGAAAAGCAATTGCACATTAACCCCTTTATGGTGTCCTTTTACTCCATATATTATCTGCTGCTTAATCTGAGATCGGGTCACGGGGGCAGCAGTTTTAGCAGGGAAGCCCAGACTTCCCTCTCCACAGCTACTGAACTTCAACAACTCTTCCGGCGGGATCCTGAGGCATTCCCAGGCCAGCTGAGAGACATAGGCTTGGTTCATACCGCAGGTCTTAATGCACAATTCTGATTTTTTTGTCATATCTGTTTTTTGGCATGCCCGTTCAGACTGCCTTTGTCCATTGAGCCCGTTCAAGTATCACGCATGCGCACTAATTCGCAGTCCAAGCAACTGACCCGCATGCGCAGGAGCATCAAAACAAATGACTACACATGACACATACTTACACATACGGACAGTTTGCCCCGACCCCCGGCCGTGTAAGCAATCTTTAAATATTGCTCATTTGGAGCACAGAGAAAACCGAACATTGTCAGGCTTATCCTCAAAGCCATTTTATTTTTTTAGGACTGTTGTCATGCCTGTTCCTTCCCCAAAAGCCGCGTTCAAACTATGAGGTAACGCTAATGCACAGCCACACCGCTACCATAGCACGCTGTCTCTCCCGCTGTTTTCTCACGTAATTGCTGCATGAATTCTAATTTGGGAGAATGACAGTTCAGACCTCCGCCACATTCTGGAAAAATGTGGCCCGGATCAGATTTAAACTCCATACAAAAGTGACATCCATTTCTATGTGACTTGTCACGTTCCCTTGTCACCGTCAAGTTAATGCCTCACTGGAGTCAGAAAAACATTAAAAAATCGAAGTTGTGCATGAACCTAGCCATATCTCTTGCGTGTCCTGGGTTGTCCCCAAGGCCTCCCGCCGGTGGGACATGCCCGAACTACCTCTCCAGGAAGGCGAGCCACCTCAGCTGAGTCTTCTCAACGCGGAGGAGTAACGGCTCAACCCTGAGTCTCTCCCGGATGGCTGAGCTTCTCACCATATCTCTAAGAGATAGCCCAGACACACTTCGGAGCAAACGCATTTCAGCCACTTGTAGCAGGGATCTTGGTCTTTCTGTCACAACCCTCAGCTCGTAACCATAGGTGAGGGTAGGAATGTTAATAGACTCGTACATCGAGATTTTCGCCTTTTGGCTCAGCTCCTTTTTCACCACAACTGACCGGGACAGAGTCCGCATCACTGTAGACGCTGCACCAATCTGCCTGTCGATCTCCCACTCCCTCCTACCCTCACTCATGAACAAGACCCCAAGATACTTAACTCCTCCACTTGGGGCAGGATCTCATTCACAACCCGGAAAGGGCACGCCACCCTTTTCCGACTGAGGACCATGGTCTCGGATTTGGAGGTGCTGATCCTCATCCCGACTGCTTCACCCTTGGCTGCGATCCCCTGCAGTGTGAGTCAACAGCACCACACCATCAGCAAAAAGCAGAGAGGCATTGCTGAGGCCACCAAACTCGACCCCCTCAACGCCTCGGCTGCGCCTAGACTTTTTGTCCATAAAGGTTATGAACAGAATCTGTGACAAAGGGCAACCCTGGCTGAGTCCAATTCTCACTGGGAACGAATCTAACTGCTGGCAATGCAAACCAAACTCTGACACCGGTTGTACAGGGACCGAACAGCCTTTATATTATAGTTGCATCTCTAAGGAAATTATGTTTTATCTTCCACTCAGTTGTATTGCGTTCACATTACACAAACCCAAGCAGCACCGAGACATATTGCTAGAAGGATTATAAATTGATCAAAGGATCACATGGATCGAATCGTGGCAGGCTCTATAATATCAACAAATACCGATTGTTGTCCATAGAATCGATACCACTACTTCTTTGATTAAAAATTCAAGAGAGAATAGAATTGCTTAGCCATTGACAACCCACCTTTGACTTTGATACTGTAAATAAGCACAGGAAAGTAGGGGCGGGGGTTCAGATCCAACAATTAGATCAGCATTTAACCCCTTTTTGATGGACATTCAATGTATTATGTCAAAATATAATCAACAAAATTGAAGAGTCAACATTTGTGGTGTATGTTCAAATTCTAAGTAGGGCACATTCGTACCATGTGTCCATGTTAGCCTAATCCTAGTCATTAGCATCTACATACCTTTATCATCTACATTAGTGCTGCAACGATTAATTGATTAACTCGAGTATTCGGTTAGGAAAATATATTTGAATTAAATTTTGTTGCTTCGAGTATTCGTTTAATTAAAAGTGGCTTTGTAATGGTTTATTTGAAAGTGTTTGCATTTCATTTTATTGATTAGGGTGGACAAACTACCCTCTGGTCTGCCTCATTTCACATGGCCGAATCCAACTTCTCCCTGTTGAGACCAACGTAAGTTTTTTTTTTTTTTAGCTCATGATTTTTAATGCAGTAATTTAGTTTATAGGTATATTTAGCATTTTTTTTGTGGGAATATGTGTCTGAACCATTTGTGAGGAGCATTATAAAAAAAAAAAAAAGTTAGCATTTTATAGCATTTAACTAATTTGCTCCCAAAAACGTATAAATAAATTCTATTTTTAATTTTTTCAGTGTCCCAAAAACGTATTTATACGTCTTTTACGTTCTTTTTCACAAGAGACATCCCTAGGTTATGATGCAACTTTGCTCCAAAGCACAACTCACAAAATCCATTTTAAATCAATAAAAGTGGCCACTGGAGGGCAGAAGCGCATTTGGTAAGAACTCATATCGGACCATGAAAGGAAATGAATGAAGAGAACTAGTCAGGTAAAAAGCATGAGAAAAATGTGGAGAACGATGTAAAAACACAAGGCACATGTCCCACACAAGTTCCCTAGGTGAATTCTGGTATGAGGTACTGGTCACTACAAAAGATAAAAAAAAAACCTTGATGGTCTATCAGGCGGTGATGAGGGAAATTTTTTACCCCGTCTGCCGATACAGCCGCGGCCACAACAGCGTAATTTCTCAGTTCAATAGTTTAGTTATATGTAAATAAATTGTTACTTTGCTATCAAAAGCTCTATTTGTCTTGTTATTTATGTTATTTTGTAGAATGAAAACATTATTCAGATGTTTGGGATGTCACTAAAGCAAAAAATAGCTGTGTTAAAGTCAAAGTTATGTTTGAAATGTATGCTTTTACAAAAAGCTTGATTTCTCTGTTTTTTCATCAGAAATTGGAAAATTGCTCAAAGTCAGCTATTTTCTAATGCTGATTTCTAAAGAATGGAAAAAGATATGAACTAACTTTTTTTCCTGCTGAAAGAGGAGAGTCTAATCTTTCTTTTAGTGGGTTCCATGTTTATATAGCAATAGAACAGAATTTTCTGTGGGCCTTGCGAAATCAGTTCAAATCCAGTAAAATGGCCGGGAGTGAAGGGGGTTGCTCCGGTGAAAATGGCTGGGAGTGAATGAGTTAAGCCAGCGGACTTTTGCTAGGTAAGTTAGCCAATTGTTCTTTTGTTGTGCATGGATCCCTATTTATTTTATTATTATTATTATTGTTTTGTACCGTTTATGGCTCAGCTCAGGTATTTTAATTTTTCATGTTCCTTATCTGATTACTCGATTAATCAATTAATCGACTACTAAAATAATCAATAGCTGCAGCCCTAATCTACATAACCAACCACCAGTTCAACCCAAGACACAAATAGGACCCACTCATTTGAATAATTTGCATGTTCATAGTCACAATGAAATAAATAAATACGAGAGTAGAGACAGCGTGGGAAACGAGAGGGGGTCTAAATGAGTCTTATTTGTTTTATTAAATTGTATTTGATTACACTTGCGAGACTTCGATTGCCATATCATGCTACTGACACACTGGAGCAACAGACATAAATAATTACTAAGTAGGGCATATCTTTTCTAGTCCTACAGATTCTCTTATGCGCCTACACTGTTAACATCCCCTGAAGGTCCCTCAAGGAGATTTCTCTTTTTAAACTCTGTTTGATTCTAGGCCTTTAGGCACTCTCTTTCATAACTCCTCTCCCTGTCTGGTGCAAGAAATGTGAAGAGCCTGGTGAGTCGCACTGACTTCCATCTCAACCCTCTTTGCAGGCTGTCAGGGTTAAGCTTTTCAACCTGGAGGGGAAAATGTGAGATGATTGGTGAGAAGCTCATCCATACTCTTGCAAAAGGTCAGGGAGAGAAAAGGTTTGAACATTGCAAAAGGTTGTGTAACCTCAAAGAGAGAAAAAGCTATACCTGGGCCCAGAGGGACACCGATTCTTATCTGCGACGCTGAAATTCACAATATTTTCTGTGAGGACTGTTTAGCAGAGGGTACTAACACTCTTGAGCATATGTTGGATACATTTGATATGTTAGAGGAAAGTTATATCCCATATATGCCTTTATGAAAATCAAATAATTGGGCTGATATATGAATGAATGAATAAGCATTATTTTATTGGCAGTTGTTGATGGTAGCTTTGCATGGAATGCAAACGCCACCATCTATTATATTCCGGTTTTTATTCTTCCACTTCTTCTCTTTAATCTTATTCTCCTTACTCTTTGGATACGCTACTCTTTCCACACGCTTTTGAATCCGTTCCAACTTCTACATATTCCAAAAACTCAAGCCATGCGGGCTTCTATTAAGTTTTTGCCAGAAATTCATGGTTCTTCCAAAATATCAATTTTTTTCACCAAAAAAGTCCCATTCATTTCCTATGGCATATTCAATATTTCACCAAAATGTAACCATTTTTTACCAAAAATTCAATTACGCCAACTCCATTGCCACCCATGTACGTTGATGCCTGTGACGTCCAATTTAACTATGGCCATGTACATCCATGCCAATGACGTCCATTCTGATGATGCCCATGTACGTCCATTCCATTGACACCAATGTACGTCGATGCCATTGACACCAATGTACATCGATGCCATTACCGGCTACGTACGTCAAATTCCATTGACAGGAAGTGACCTGATATCAACAGAAGGTGACCCTGAAATGCCCCCAAATCAACAGGAAATGTCTTGACGTCAACAGGAAGTGAACTGATATCAACAGGAAGTGACCCCGAAACACTCCAAAATCAATAGAAAGTTAACAGATATCAACAGGACCTGATCCAAAAATGCCCCCAAATCAAAAGGAAGTGATCTTATATCAGCAGGAAACAGAAATAAACTAATCTCAACAGAAAGTGACCCCGAAACGCCCCCAAATCAACAGGAAATGACCTGATATAAACAGAAAAATGATCCCAAGGGGGTTACCTGTCAAAGTAAATCTACCATTGCAATTTCTCCAGAAATGGTATTTTCTAGTTATCATTAAAATCATAACAAGATAAGCTAAGATATAACACTAATGATATGTTAACTAAAATACTCCGGGGTAATGTTTTCAAATACGTATGTAACCCTCCTTCTCTCCCCTTTCTTTAGTGTTTTTGGTCAAATTTGTTTTAACTACTTTTGAATAATGACAAACTTTAAGTTTATTCTCAACAAAATATTAAATGTCATGGTTCACTTACTTATTTTCCCCCCTTCAGTCATTGTTTGCATGGTATCCTCATTAAAATATGAGAACCTATAAATGTTTGGGTGGTTTTAGTTCAAGCAGACACTGTTTTCATCTGTGTGATTTTGACAGAGATCAGATAACATTTGATGTTGATTTTATGCAGAAACATAAGAAATTCCAAAAGGTTCAGATACTTTTTCATACCACTCTATGTACATTTAGACAACATATGTATAGAATCAGCCTCATACAAAATATTCCCAAGTAAAGAATCTTTTGGTTTTCCTGTTTTCAAATGTATATGAAAATAATATGAAGAAGCTGATAATGATTATTATGATTAATTAGCTCAGCTTGGACCCCATTAAGGTTGGGTGTAGAATATGTATGGCTAGGAATGTAAATTGGATTACACATAAAGTATTATCTTATTATTTAAACACTATTTAAACATTATTTAAAAATTATTTTTAAAGTATTTTATAAACGTACTGTATATGAATCTCCCATGGGGCTTGCTTTTAAAATCATATCTTTTGCACATCTCCACCAAACCTATTTAAGCGTTGCTCATCAAAGCTAGAAGCCTCCCTGACTACAGTGGCTTATGTTCACAGATTGCATTTATTTTTAATTGGCTGTTGTCTTCCAGCAGGATTACAAGAGATTTCAGGAAAAATAGAATGAGGAGACACACTCATACCCATGTGGGACATTAGCACACATTCTATGACTGAAACAAAGGCAATGTGCCCGTGGCCATGGTACTCAGTGTCACTGTCAAATAGAGAACCCCAGATGGCCAACCCACAGCCTGGGGGTGTCTCTCCTGCCTGACAAGTAAACATACTCCCATCATTTGTTCTTGACTCATTAGTAGAGGTGGGTTGAGCAGCCAAAAATTGAACTCAAGTATGAGTAGTGTTACTTCAAAATAATATCGCTGGGTTCCCCCTAATTTTACAAGCATTGCTTGCACACTCACCTTTGCCCATTCACGCTTTTATCTGACCTATCTTCCCTCTACCTTTCCTTCTGTTAGGTATAGTTAGGAGTAATGTTACTTCACAATAACACCACTGATGTAAAAGTAGTCATCCAACATACAGTATTTAGTCAATTACAAGTAAAAAGGCTTACAATGTTTGATTTTTATGAATGTTGTATTTTTTTTCCCGCATCATCTATATGAAGTAGTATTGACCATATTAGGCCAAAAATATACACAAAAATCCTAAAATCTACAAAAATGAAACATCACCCATCCATGGAGCATGAGTGCCCACTAGTGGAGAAAACATATTTCCTACTATGAAATCAAAACAATGATATCTCAGGTTTTCCGTGGTCTATCAGTGCCAAATAAAAAATGGGAGAGAGGTTTAAATCTGCGCTTTTGTAATATTGGTGGCAGCGTTCTATGTGAAAGTTTATGGTACTTAAAATGCGCATGTGACCATTTGACTGTATTATTACATCTCATTGGTATAATTGATGGAGCTTTGTAAGGCAAGGCCCATCAAATAAAGTTGCTCAACTTTGTTATTTATTTTTTTATTTTAGCATCTTATTCTCTGTGTTTTTCAGTGCCACGCACAGCCCAAACCATTTGACAGACCGGCACAGTTCAAATATCGAAATGACTGTAATTTTCACACAACGCAGGGAGTTTTTCGAATGACCCCCCCATTTTCCATTTGCCCGTAAACGAGTTTTTTTTTTTTTTCACTTGTTTTTTATTCAGTTTTACAAAACCAAACACACTTACACCCAGTGTCTTGAAATGACAAACAACAAACCAAGGCAGGACACACCAACAAATAAAAAACCCCAAAAAAACATGCATAAATATATAGAATAGAAAATAACACTAATCTACAGTATCAAGGCCCGACCTTCCATCTCTCCTCAATAATCTAGTCCACATGTTCTTGTTTATCATTTGAAATTGGTGTCCCCTTTTTATTTTTCTAAAGTCTCTCCATTTTTTCCATTTGTCTTCAAATTGACTTTCTTGTAGTCTTAATCTAAACGTAAATCTCTCCATTGCACATAGCTTTTCCAATGGGTTGGCGTGGCTATGTGGTAGTGTAGTTGTCCCCCAACCCTGAGCTTGTGGGTTCAATTCTACACCCTGATGAGCTCGCCTAAGTGTCCTTGAGCAAAATACTGAACCCCATGGTGCTCCTTGTGCTGCATCACCAGTAGGTGGATGGCGAGATAATATAAAGTGCCTTGAAAGGTGGAAAAGCGCTATATGAGTAAAACACCATTTACTGTGCACATCCACTGCTCCTCAGTTGGCTGGTCCACTTAATACCACAGTTTTGTGATTACTTTTTTACTTGCCGTCAACAAAACCTTGATAAGGTACTGATCCTCCTTTTGAATCATTTCCCAGGTTAGGTTCCCCAAATAAAGCACCTTGAACTTTTTCGGGATCCCATATCCTATTATATTCCGCAAATCCCTCCAAATTATATCCCAATATTGTTTCATTATTTGGCAAGACCAGAATGTATGCAAGTGTCCCACATCCTTATATCCACATGGTCTCCAGCACGGTTGTTGAGCAGATACCATTTCTTTCCTTTGCAGAGGACTTAAAATGAACCGTACTATGTTTTTCCGATTACCATTACCGTGTGCGTTATTTTATTTTGACTAAATTATTGTGATTTTGTCCAAAGTATGGCTTTTCCTTTGAAGTGTGATAATAAATAATGTGATGATCATTTCTGAATATTTTTTCCCTTTCTATCACTCAAAATGTTCAGTGGAATCAGACCTATCTACACATACACAGTGAGGCAAATAAGTATTTAGTCAACCACTAATTGTGCAAGTTCTCCCACTTGAAGATATTAGAGAGGCATGTAATTGTCAACATGGGTAAACCTCAACCATGAGAGACAGAATGTGGAAAAAAACCCTAGAAAATCACATTGTTTGATTTTTAAAGAATTTATTTGCAAATCATGGTGGAGAATAAGTATTTGGTCAATACCAAAAGTTCATCTCAATACTTTGTTATGTACCCTTTGTTGGCAATAACGGAGGCCAAACGTTTTCTGTAACTCTTCACAAGCTTTCACACACTGTTGCTGGTATTTTGGCCCATTCCTCCATGCAGATCTCCTCTAGAGCAGTGATGTTTTGGGGCTGTCGTTGAGCAACACAGACTTTCAACTCCCTCCACAGATTTTCTATGGGGTTGAGAGCTGGAAACTGGCTAGGCCACTCCAGGACCTTAAAATACTTTTTACGAAGCAACTCCATTGTTGCCCTGGCTGTGTGTTTGGGATCATTGTCATGCTGAAAGACTCAGCCACGTCTCAGCTTCAATGCCCTTGCTGATGGAAGGAGATTTTCACTCAAAATCTCTTGATACATGGCCCCATTCATTCTTTCCTTTACACAGATCAGTCGTCCTGGTCCCTTTGCAGAAAAACAGCCCCAAAGCATGGTGTTTCCACCCCCATACTTCACAGTGGGTATGGTGTTCTTCGGATGCAATTCAGTATTCTTTCTCCTCCAAACACGAGAACCTGTGTTTCTACCAAAATGTTCTATTTTGGTTTCATCTGACCATAACACATTCTCCCCGTCCTCTTCTGTATCATCCAAATGCTCTCTAGCGAACCAAATACTTATTTTCCATTCTAATTTGGAAATAAATTTTTTAAAAATCAAACAATGTGATTTTCTGTTTTTTTTCCACATTCTGTCTCTCATGGTTGAGGTTTACCCATGTTGACAATTACAGGCCTCTGTAATCTTTTCAAGTAGGAGAACTTGCACATTTTTTTATTCTTTTTATTTTGTTACTTCTGGTCTCCAGTCATTTGAATTTGCATATTAAGCTAAATATTTAGTTCCAACCATTTCCAGATTTAGCATTTAGGATATAAGATATAAATTTAAGATTTAATTTAAATTAAATATTTAGTTCTGGATTTAAACATTCAGGTCCAAAACTTTTTATTTAAAAATGAATATTTAGTGTGCTAAATAATGTTGTAAATGTGCAAAAAAAAAAAAGTGACTCTAAAATTTTCACACCATATTTTAAACACTGTGTGGCGCTAAATGTGAGAAAATGTTGTAGTAATTTTCAGTATGTGCAGCTTTACAAACGGCGCCCCATTGAGTAAGAGTAGCGTTTCATCTTCACAAATCTACTCAAGTAAAAGTAAAAGTATGATGTGGTAAAACTACTCTTAGAAGTGCAATTTTCACAAAAGGTTACTCAAGTAAATATAACAGAGTAATTGTATCGTGTCTCTACTGCTCATTAGACACTTCTCCCTCTTTAGTTTTGATCTGGCTGTTTTAGGCAGTCCACTTTAATTCTGTGCGTGGTTGTAATTGAATTGGATGCTTGTGAGGTGACCTTGAAAACGTGTGTCCTTCATCAGCTTTTAAGGGGAAATTAGCAAACACATTTGTGAGGTGACCATGAAAATGTGTGTCCTTCATCAGCTTTTAAGGGGAAATTAGCAAACAAAATCTTCTTAATTTTTGTTGAAGAGTTGCTTTATGAGAAAGGAAGAGCAACAACGGCTAATTAAATAAGTGCAGTTCGTGTGAAAGTTCGAGAGAAAGAGTGTCTGTGTGCACAGCTTTTGCATTAGATTTAAGAGTTTAGAGCAAGACACATAATAGGTGTAGTTCTAAAAGACTACTAAAATACTGTTGTATATTTTACTAAGTGATGTAGAGGTGTAACTGAAGTAGGGAGAAAATCATCGCCGTCTTCTTTTCCCCCTGACGTAGCATTTGGGAAAACAATGCACAATATTCCATTCCACACAAGTGTCACTTCACTTTTGTAGTTCCATCTGTATAATTGTTTCATTAAACGTTTTAAACCACTAATGAAGCAATCAAGAAAAGCTGAGAAAACTGTAAGATCCTATTACACTTAGCTAAAAGGTCGCAACAGATATTTTTTTTTAGTTTGGGTTCAAACTGTTACCACTGTTGTCTACTAAGATGTTTCAAGGGTTTAGTTACGTGACACGACACAAGACTGCACGGTAGTTGTGACCTTAACTTTGGTCATCATCAGAAATGCCATATTGGCTGCACATGGCTGCTCTATGAGATGACAAAAAAATATTCATTCACCCATTTAGATTCTTATTCCACAAACATAGTATTAATCATAAAAATTGTGTTTAGACAAATGGAGGTATACAGTCCCTGTTAAAGTCTTGACGCTTATCCATATTGTAGAAACAATTGCTAATAACCTAACTTTTAATTATTCAATTGGTTTCAGAAATGGCTCATATGAAAGCTAAAACCCTCCCAAATGATGTTTAATGTACAAAAATGTATTTGTTTTACTGAAAAAAGATTTATCATTTAATAAAGACATAAAGGTCAAATTTTGGCAAGACAGAAGTTTTGTCGCCTACAGAAAGTAGTGTGGAAGTTGAACAGAAAATGTACTTCAAATACGATAACATGTTACATAACATAAGAGAATTAAGTAGTGGTGCTGTGAGATCCAAATTTAATATTTTGTATGACTTCCATGGGCTTGAAGGACTGCATCCATGCGGTTCGGCAAGGATTCATACAATGTATTGATGAATTAATCAGGAACATCAAAGAAAGCAGTCTTGCCTGCCTCCCAGAGTTCATCAACATTCTTTGGTTTCGTCTTCCATGCTTCCTCTTTCATCCTACCCCAGACATGCTCAATGATGTTCATGTCCTAACAATCTGCACCCTGAGAGATCTGCAGGTTGGAAGGCAACATAAATAGTCTGAAATATCAACAAAACTTAGCTGCCTCTTACATTCCTAACCATAAAAAGGGACAAATTCTGCAGCAGGATGGTAGCACAAGTACTACATGTACCTGTTCCGCTTAACTCTTAATACACCATTCATAGGGGGTGAGGGTTTGGGATATGGTAGCATAGCGTTAGATGGCAGAGTAATAGTTGCCCATTTCTGTCGCACTCCAGTTTCCTTCCCTCCCCTCATGGCTTCTTCATGGTGGTGGGTAAATGGTTCCCATTTGGTAACCTAGTAACTAAGGGTGTCAACAATAATCGATGCGGGGCATGGACGATTCGATTCGATGCGGGCAACAAGCCGAATCGATTCAGCGCATTTTAAAATATATAAGTACGTTCAAAAATCTTCCCTGCGCAATTCCGGTGATGCAACGGATTTGGTTTCCCCCCATTTGTATTATTGTTCTCATGTTTAATTTTTTACACACCACATAACTCTGGTCAAGTTTCCCACCAACCTCGTAGAAGCCAAAATGTCTCCAGTTGTCTGCTTTCAATCTGTTAGGTGCATCAATAATCTTTCTCGCTCCCACTTTCTCTGCTTCAGCCATTGTTATGTTATGTCCTATCTCTCTGCTCTCTCCATTTGAGCTTAGTTCAGGCCTAAAAATCCAGCCCGCCCCGCCCCGCCCCGCCCCGCCCCGCCCCCGTGTATTAAAGGCCGAGAGCCCGAAATTTTACGCTTTATTTGGAGGCTCGAGCCCGTTTTATTTGTGAGGACTCAGCAGGAGGAGCAAATGCGGGGATGCAATGCGTGGTTGCGTTTTGTGTGATCACAACTGGGACGATGCCTATGTGCATAATGATGAATTAAAACCTGTCTTTTGTAACAAATTCTCTCAGATAACAAGACTGTAAAATGCATATTCAATAAACATTTATATCATTTATATTTGTGTGTCTGTTCTATCAGGTGGATAGTTCATGCGTCATTTCCTCGGCAAAATGCAATAGACATTTATTTCAATTTCTTCGAGTTGGCAGAAAAAAACTGAAGTTTTCTTAATGTTTAAATAGTCTACATATTTATATGATAATTATAAATGCATTTACACAACGAAATAACGCTGGAAAGGTTTGCTAAATATATTTCTGTGTGGGATATTGTGCTCACTATATGCGCCTCTCTGACAAGGAGAGGAACTGCAGCATATTCAAAAATAAACTAAAATACTTTTAAATAACATTATTTGTTTTAATGACTCGCATCAGAACACACAAAAGAACAACCTGCTTTAAGGGGCACTGAAACAAAATAAATAATGACGTTTTAAGGAACACCACGAACTCCACGATGTACTGCTTAGCACGAAGAGGTGCAGCCCTTGAAACAAATGATAATATCGATGTTTGATGTTTGTTGTTCTTTTAGGCCAGTACAGTTTTTAAAATGCCTGCTCAGCGTCAATGTGCCAGTCTTTCTGCTCTCGTACCAGAGCAAAGCGCCACATTTGTTGCATTCGGTAAGGCCGACAGTTTTCTGTAACATCTTCCACTATCAATTTAAATCCTTTCCACACACCACTCGTGGATTCTTGCCTTTTCAATCCCACCGTCTTTAGTTTGCTTTTCACCTCTTGCGGCTCTATATCGAAATTCAAAAAGGAAACATCAGGATGCAGCGTTGCAGACTCACGGAGAGCGCCAAGAGCGGGTGGGGAAGATTAAAAGGAGGGCGAGGCCACGGTGTTCATGTGCGCAAATAATGCACTGGCTCATGTTTGTGATTACCAAAGTGCCTTCTCTCTGTTTTATCCAATGTATTTATTTTATAACAAGTATTCCTTAGTTTAACGTCCATACATCGTTTTAGTATACAAATATATATTTATTCCAAAAAACGTTAGCGAGAGAGCAGTCTGGCAACTCGAACGTAAATGATTGACATTTTGGGCCCGACCCGGCCCGAAATTCGGTCGGGTCTGGTCGGGTTGGGTTCAGGCTCAAGATCTAGGCTCTACTGTAGAGGGAGCTACTTTACATTCAAATATCAATCCTGATATTGCAATAAAGATGCTGCTGCACTACAATATTGTCTTTGTCGTTTTCTTTAATATTTACTTGAATATTTTTATTGATGGGTAGTTGTGACTAAAATACAGTGACTGTTATTACTGACTTTACACAGGAGTTCAGATGTTGCACTGTGTGAAAGGCTGCTACTGTGTCTAAAAAAAAAGAGAAAGCCCTGGTCTCATTCAAAGCACTAATTAAATGCTGTGATCTGGTTTTTATATATATACAGGGTGACCCAAAAAAAAGTTTACACTGCCATAATACAATTTAAATGCCATGTTTATTCATCTTAGAATTAGAATTTAATCACAAATTATACATTATTGTAAAGAACATGTACAGTACACTCTATTTTTCAATGTGTCCTCCCTTAAGTGTCACAACAGCCTCCAGGTGCCTGCGGAATGCTTGACAGGTCTTCTTTAAGGAGGATGCTGTCATCTTTTCCCAAGATCTAACAATGGACCTCTCCAAGGCTGCCACAGAAGTTTGTGGCTTCTTACAGGCACTGTCCTCCACAGTTGCCCATATGCTAAAATCCAGGGGACTGAGATCTGGACTCTGGGGTGGCCACATATCACCTTGTCAATCAACTTTTTGGTCTGCACAGATCGGCACTTCAAGACCCAGGTTTTCGTGAGGCTGTTCCAGTATCTTTCAGCTTCTTTTTAACTTTGTAGACTGCACATCTGGATATTCTCAGATTTGCTGCAATCTCAGTAGGTGTCAGACCAGCACGCAGCAATTCAGGTACAGCTAAAGTTTCCTTCATTTTCAGCAGAAGCACAGCACACATATATATATATATATATATATATATATATATATATATATATATATATATATATATATATATATATACAGTATATATATATATATACAGTATATATATATATATATATATATATATATATATATATATATATATATATATATACATATATACAGTATATATATATACAGTATATATATATATACCTGAAAGTATACTATTTTCATTTGACTTCAACCAGGAGTGACACAAGAGCCAATAAAATTTTTTTAAATGTCTGACCGTTTGGGTTGCCTCATGATTCACGAAAAATATGCTTTGCTTTAGAATTTTAATGCATCCCAGGCTTTAATGCATCGCGATGCATTGCCAAATCGAACTGAATCGAATCGTGACCCTCTGAATCGAATTGAATCGGATCAAATCGAATCGTGGCCCTCGGAATCGTAATCGAATCGAATCGTGAGGGCAGTGTCAATACACACCTCTACTAGTAACCATAATAATAGGTTGATAGGTGTCTCCCACTTCCTTTTTGTCATGGCCCCAGGGGTCGGGGCCTCATCGTCTGGACAGCTGTTTGAGGCATTCGCCGGCATGCTGTCCTGGGTTGGGGAGGTGGAGCCGTCACTCTATCGGGTGGTGGGCTGTCCAGTGCTAGGTAACGGGGGCCCCACTGCGCTCCCTGCGGGGTTGGGGCGGCAGCGGGTGGTGCGGGCTTGCGGGTGGTGGTGTGTAAAAGTAGTCATCCAAAAAATGTACTCAAGTACAAGTAATAAAGTATTTGGTGCAAAGAATGATCAAGTAATGAGTAGCATTGTGAGTAACTGCTTACGATGTTTTTTTGTTTTTTGTTTTTCATTTATGTATATGAATTGTTTATAACATAACCACATTAAGCCACAGAAATACTAAAAACAAAACAAAACATTGAATTCAGACGAGACGAAAAAAAATTATGTTTCATAAATGAAGCATCATTCGTCCAAAGTGTATGAATGCCTTATAGTGGAGAAAATGTTTCCTATTAAGAAATTAAAATGATCAATGATTTCCGGTTTTCCATGGTCATTCTTTCATTCATTCATTTTCCATGCCGCTTATCAATCGATGTCAAATAAAAACTAAAATCTTCGCTTTCGAGTCGTGTTGAGGCCAACGCCCTATGTCAAACACTTACTGTATATTTACGGTGCTTTAAAGATGCCACGTGAACAGCAAGCTTGAGTCTGATTGGTGTCATGGAGTCATGTGATTATTGTTTCGCCGTTTCATTGATGAAACTAGTAGAGCCACTGTGGACATCCCTAGCAAAAATAAAGTAAACTCTAATATGTAGAATAAAGAGGAAAAATGTAATGACTATAGTCTCTAGTGTAGCCTGAAGTAGCAGAACAAGAGTAGCATTTCTTCCTCACAAATCTTCTCAGGTAACAGTAAAAAGTATGGCGTGGTAAACTACTGTTAGAATTAGGAGTGTGACAAAATATCGAAACGGTGATATATCTTGATACAGTTCACTTTTTGTTCATTTTAAGGCATTTACAGGTCACTATTTGTTTGAGTTTGAGTCACTGCCTATTTATTTGGGGAGATTCATAGGTCATTTTCTGTTCTGTAACCCAAAATAAACCGGAAGTGACCCATAAATGCCCAAAAGTGACTGAAAATCAACAACAAATGGCATGAAATGCGCCCAGATTAAACTCATTGGTTGCCATTGACTGCCATCCATTCCAATTCACAGTAGAAGGATGAAAATAGCTTGTTTTTTGCTGTTTATTAGTTGTTATGTATAGAATATCCTACAATGATTTCCTGAAAATGTATCGATAATCGTCATATCGCCGTGTCGTGAGATCATCGTTATCATGAGCATTGTATCACAAATCGTATCGTGAGGTACCAAGAGGTTCCCACCCCTAGTTAGAAGTACATTTTTCTCAAAAACGTACTTAAGTAAATGTAATGGTGTTAATGTAACGTGTTACTACAAACCTCTGTGCTCATCCGACACAGATTTTGGAAGGTAAAAGATACCACGCAAAATAGGTAAAAGTAATGTCCGAAGGGGATGTAGTGTATTATAAAAATGAAATTGTCAATGTTGTTACAGCTGCACCATTGCTTATGATAATATGTGACTGCGTGTAATACACAAACAGATGCTGTGGATTGAGGGGCTATCTACCTGGCACTTTTTCTCTCCAGCCTTCATTCTGCATTGATTGCTTATATTGACTGGGTCTGTCCTTTAACAAGAGGCAGACAACTCGCATAAAGCACACGAACACATTGTAGCCCTCGTATGCACACCCATACAAAGCCACCAGCACTTCACAGAAAATCCGTGAATTACAAATAAATGAAGGTAAAGCTCCCAAGCAGACCTCTGTCTCCTCCTTGTCCTCTGTCGTTTCTCTCGCCTCACGTATTCTCTTCAGGTAACAATGTATACCGAGGTCATGCAACAAAAAGCTGGGGCTAACTTGGTTTAATGGGACATACAGTAGTAGCAATTTCATTTGCCTTTTCAGTTAGGCTCATTTCCAATAATGAAAAATGAGCCAATGACTTTCATTCAACGCTATCTTAGGCCTGGTACATACTGCAGGTCTTAATGCACAATTTAGATTTTTTGTCATATCTGGATTTTTGGCGTGCCCGTTCAGACTGCCTGTGTCCATTGAGCCGTTCAAGTATTACACATGCGCACTAATTCGCAGCTGAGGAAACTGACCTGCATGCGCAGAAGCATCAAAACAGATAACTACGCAGATATACACATACGCAGCTTATGTGTGTGCATCAGTTTGCCCCGACTCAGCCATGTAAGCAATCCTGAAATATTGCTCATGTGGTAAAAAAAAAAAAAAAAAAAACGAGAATTATCTGGCTTATCTTTTTCTTCATTGAATTTTTTTATGACTGTGGTCAAGCCGCCTCCTGCGTAGTACAAGCTAGGCGCTATCGCTAATGAACAGCTACATCGCTGCCGTCTTGCGTGCCGCTCTTGGTCTTGGATGACATAATTGCTGCATGAATTCCGAATTGGGAGACTTGGCAGTTCAGAAGGCCGCCACATTCGGGAAAAATATGGCCCAGATCGGATTTAAACCACATACGAAAAGGACCCAGATTGTATTTGAAATGGTCCACTTCTATGCGACTTTTCCTGTTCAGACCGTCAGGTTAATGCCTCACTCGAGTCAGAAAAACACGAAAAAAATCGGATTTGTGCTTTAAGACCTGCAATATGAACCTAAACTTAGATTACGGTGTATGGTTAGCATCCATTACAGCCTAGTTATCCCTTCTCAAGTTTCTTATTTTTTCCACCTGAAGTCTTTTTGGGGACCTCTAGATGCAAATTTATATAAAAATTATGTCAGACGTTAGAAAGGTTTGTTTGTGCTGCTATTGTTTTTTTTTTTTTTTTTTTTTTTTTTTTTTTTTTTTTAGATATTTGCAATTCTTTTATAGGTTAATCTGAGGTCAACCAGCCTCCGCCCATTTTGATTAAAAATGGTGTCAATCGTTTGAGATTCATTTGTGATAGTTTGTGCTGTAAAAAAAAAATTGTTTGCGCTGCTATTGTTTTTTAAAGATCTTAAAATATTAATTTCGAGTGATGATGTCACGCAGCCCCTCATTTATTGCAAAATGGACTGAATTGATTGAAACAGTTGGTACGCTTCGACAACCGCGACGAAGGTTCTGCGATTGACGTCATCACTCCAAATTAATATCTCAATATCTATAAAACGATAGAAGCACAAACAAAACTTTTTACAGCACAAACAAGCGCAAACGTAGCACAAACGTTGACATCCTTTTGATATGAATTTGCCTCTGATGGGGGCAAACTTCACAGAGGTCTTTTGGGGAGGCCGGGGAATAATAGGTATGTCATCAATAATCTTTATTTGCCTTTACTTATTTAAAAATATATATAGTCACAAAAAAACAAATTGGATTTAACAAGACACGTATCAGAGCCTCAAAAAGTAATAAAACAAATGTGTTCAAAAATGAAAAATGAAAAATATTATTATTTATAACAGTATTGTAATAATAACGAGGCCTACAATATAAGCAAGACTGAACGGGCTCTCGAAATTTGGCACAACTCAGACGTCACGCAGCTCAGAGTGGTGGCAGATCGTCCCCCTCGAAACTATATCCTGAGATGAGAAATTAATTCACACACCTAGGTGAAAAAAACCCAATTGAAGAGTGTCCCACAAAAAAAGAGGCGCTACTGAGCTGTGTAGCCAGATCCTAATTCAAAACCAAAATGACCCTTCTAATTGGGCCAATTCACCCAAGTGTGCCAAATTTTGTGGCTCTATAAGCTGCCTAAGTCCCTGAAGAAATCTACTTCCTTTTAATGGTGAACAAAGGGTCGTCATGGCAACAGATAGAGACATGTGGACATAAGCCTTAAAATGTAGTATTACAAAAGCTTTTGTAACTCCACTGACCAACCTGAAAGGAACTAGACACGTAGAAGTAAAATGAGTGACTTTCTGTTGCCAGCTTGTAGGGTTGATGCAAATGACCCCTACAATACCTTTCAGGGTACGACTCTCATCAAGCACGTGAAGTTTGGCGCAGATATGTCATATATCTGCCAAGTTATGACTGTTCAAAATTTGTGGTGAGTCAAAATGGCGATGGTCATTTTTACTTTCCTGTTTGGACCCCTCCGCTTCAATGAAACCTCAATACTTTTCGTCAGGCACCTGAACATGTCTTAAGGCTCCCCTGATGCAGGTTTGAGGTCAATTATTTTTTTCCCCTTGGAGGAGGAACGGTCTAATAGAAAAGGGCTTTTCCTGCTTCAAGCAGGGGTTGCCAGGCCTAACGGTTAATATTTCAATGCAGTGCTGTTCAGGCTGGGATACTGTTTATACATGCCAGATATGAAAAAGACTCAACCATGGATCAGAAAGTTATTAGTTATTTAATGAATTTGGCATGTTGCCAAAAAAGTATTTGGACTCACTCAGGTCGGGCCCGTGAATAAAAACTCAACATTTTGATAACTTTAGATCTGATATGTCTCATGAACAGTCTCACCAACTATGAGGAGGACCAAACTAATTCCCTTGGTGCCAATGTCACAAATGTGCTCTGTAAATCGATAAAAATTGCACATTCAATCCAAAATACCCGATTTCCTATTAGGTTTGGAATGTGGGTCCAAGAGAATTTTTGGGTAGTTTTGCACAAGGTATTGATGCCTCAATTTTCAATGCTCTACATTGAAGAAACCTAATAGGAGAGACCTTTTGGAAAAATTCAAAGGGGCGATGTTGAGCCATTTTGTTAAGGTTTTCCGCGAGGTTGCAAATTTATCGAAATGTAAGCCAAGCCGCATGTATTTTTGTGCGTTTTCAAGCATTTTAAGGCCTCCAAATTGTCCGTTTTCATTTGCCCCTAAAAAGGAACAATCATAATAATAATAATAAACCTTTGCATTACAATAGAGCTCTTGCACCACTCTGAGCTTGGGCCCTAATAATTATTAGTTTTCTCAATGCTTCAATTTTTATATCCTGTTGAACTACAGTTGACTGAGTGATTAGCACGTCTGCCTCACAGTTCTGAGAACAAGGATTCAATCTCAGGCTCTAGCCTTCTTGTGTGGAATTTGTGGACAATTTCGTTGCGCAAAGGCACATCTTTTCTACGCTGCATTTCAAGGCGTCTTAGTTTCGGGACAAGGTAGACTGCTGGCCTTGCATACAAGCACACTTTGTGCAGGTTGACATTTACACAGCTCCGCTCTCATGTGACGTGAATGTCAACATGTTTCATTCATAAATGAACATCATGCACAACGCCTCTGTAACAATGTAGAAATTAATTAATTTAAAGCACAATTTTTAAAATTGGCAATGGCACAGTTGCGGTGTGAGGGGAAAGTGACAAAAGGACAGGAGTGATCAAAGAGAACAGCTACAAGTACTCAATTCTATAGGTGGGTAGTAACACGTTACACTAACTTGAGTAACTTTTTGAGAAAAATGTACTGCAAAGAATAGTTTTACCACACAATACGTTTTACTATAGTTTTTTTGTGAATAAGAAACACTACTCTCACTCCGCTACCATGTTGAAGCATCCTTCCCTAACCCTGCTCAAATGTATCTCAAATCCAAATTTCAAGTAAGACAAACAAAAGTTTGTATTTATCTATTTTTTTTTAAATCTAGTTTGTCGATGCATTATGCCATGCTTGTGTGCAAAATATTTTATGCTAAGTGCCGCCATTTGCGTCATTCTGTTATCCAGCAAACAAGCTGTAATTGTCCTTAATTAAATTCTACCCAATATAACGCCCAGAGCTTTACCAATTTACTTTCCATGGCGATGTCCTCAGGGTGATATTTTGTGTGTGAAGGCCAAGACAATATGCCCAGCAACATGCTCCAGGCACCTTGAAAAACGACCTTTACCAAAACAAATCAAAACTTTAGTATTTGCATATTGAGAGGAATATGCGTAAATTGATTTAATTTACTTAATTACATTTCATACAGAAGGCCTTCTGTTTGGACAAGTGGGGTCTTGCATGCAGGAGCAGGCATCTTACTCTATGCACGCTGTAAGTATAATCTTTTCACACAGTAGATATTGAAAACACTAGGTATACTATCTTTTTCAAGATCTCCACTGGAGCTGGAACGTGGCACGGTGTTGAGCATGCCAGGCTAGGCCCCGACACCATAGTGCTGCAGCTGGTCCTTCAGCCCAAATTTGGGTCCTGTCCAGTCCCCACGTTTTAATGCATTATACGGGGGTGCATCTGGAAATGGAGGTCTCACTGGTAATGCGTCTCTGGCACGTGGTTTATAGCTAACCCTATTTATAACCCAAACCTCAACCATACCCCGTTGATGAGGCATCTAGCCGAACCTAGCAATAGCAATGTAGTTGGCCAATGATTTTTAAGGACAACTTAGTAGAAATCTGGTAAATGCTAAGTTAAAGTAACGACTCTACACTATATGTTTGTCAAACCTTTTCTTTTATCCCAGGCAATAGTAGGTGGTTTTATTTACCTGACATGTTTCGGCGAGCACTTTCGCCTTCGTCAGACACTACACTATATGTGCGTTATTGTTAGCTCTGTTGTGTCATGTTTTAATAATGTGATTAGGGTTGCCATCTGTCCCTCGAAAAAAGGAATCAGAAACAAAATTACGCCTCTAGTATTAAGCTTATAAGGTACCCGCTTTGTCCTGTATTATAATGAAAATCAAAAATAGTGTTTTATTTGTAGAATGAACAAATACTGGTATGGTGCTTGTCAAGAAATATATTAGTATAGGGGAGCGCATTTCACCGCCTCTCCTGCTTTCTAAACAATGAGCTGACAGAATAATGACAATCCCGCTCTTCTCTTTGGTCAAGGAGGTTCTGTGGCTTAAGCATTAAAGGGCAACTGAAGACCTTTCCGGATTTTGGTGTAATTTTATGAATATAAACTTTGGACGAGTTCGTCAAAACAACCATGACATTATCAACACGTAATTGTAAGGATAATTTGCGTTTTTTTTTTTAGTTTTTTTGCACTCCGTTAATGGTCCCTTTGCAAACCCGGAAGTGTGACGTAGATTCCCCGACGCAACAGAGAAGACTATCCACAGCTAGCATAGCAGCAACAACGATGTCAGTGATATATCCACCAAAGGTAACCATTCAGGATCGCTCTTTCGTGACGCTACCGATGGCAAAGGCTCCCAGGAAAGATGAACTTCAATTAATCCCTACATGTTTGAACCTGAGGCGTCAGATGACGGCGATTTACTTGATACAGCAGATGGCGTCATGACACCATTTGACAGCTCGACACTTCATGAACGGGAGAGTTAGTGGTAAGCCTAAATCCAGCATCGTGATTTTTTTGTTAGAGAGAATGCGATTACATGGTTGTATATTTTTCCATGCTCTCCACATAGCTAAAACTGGATATTAGGTAATGGGACAGCTCCTACTGATCTAAATATGGTAAAGCTAGCCCAAATGTGGCTAAATGAATGATATGTTATCGATTTTTCAAAATAAATGACAAAACGATTTTATTTTCCAAGTGTTGCTGTAAACCGTCAAGTAATTACCCTTCCAACATTATCCCTCCCAGACGTGACAGCACATAGCGTAGCAGCACATTCAACATTTACGTAAAATAAATGCCAACTGCCCGTTTTTTTTTTTTTTTTTTTGCTTTTAACCCAGATTCAAGACCGTTTTATGTCCATATCTATACAGAATTCAAGGATTTAAGCATTTATCCACGATAATTTTCAACTTAAAAATCTCTTTGTCTGTTTTTCCACTTGGTCAGCTTTGATGGAGATAGGCCCCCTATTAATCGGCCCCACGCCCAATGTCCGTCAATATATTATGAAGTCTACGCCACATGTGCACGGGTGTGCATGTGGATGGGTGTGTGCGTGTGTGTGTAAATGTCAGTTCAATGGCATAATATTAGGAGAATTGTCTTTGGATCAACAGCAGGGCAGACATTCAAAGCACCCCCCAAAAATGTGTTTTTTTAATAACCCATATATAAAAGGAAAAGGGAAAATCGGATGAACAAAATAGCAGATGTAGCCTTGACCATAAAGAGCATCGCTGTCTAAGATTCTGAACAATTTCTTCAGAATTTACACGGTTTCTACAAGAGTTCAACCAATACAGATGGCGGATTCTGTGTCTTTTATTAGCCCCCTCAATCTAGATTTTGACATTTTTCATTCAAACACAGCGTGAAAATGTATAACCAAAAGCAAAACACAATCCGAGAAGCTACTGAATCGAGGTCTCCTCCCAACATAGACATCAACAAATTGCTTTGTGCCTGTGCATGTGCTTATGTGTATCCCTTTTTACTCCCCCCTTCAGTCTACCACACAAACATCACCTCCCCCATTGTGCTATGGCAAACCTGCAGAATAGAGCTCCGTCAGAGTAACTGACCAATCTACCTGCTGCAGCAGTTGATGATGGCTCTAAAAAAGCAGCTTTTTGTGGAAACAATTTATCTGCTGACGGCAGATCAAACAAGTGTCTGAGACAAAAAGCTGAATTAAAGATCAAGTTCTTTTTGTCTACATAATTACAAACAGCAAATATTAAAACAGCCAATAAAGATTTTTATAGCAATCTGCAACTCTATTCCAATCAACTGTGGACTTCATTCAAAGAATGCAACATACCACTTTAATTTTGGTGAAATATTAACATTTTAATCACATCGTATCCACAATAGATCAACACAGGTTGGAAGAATGTAATTCCAGGTTTTAAAAGTATGTCACTGCAGATGTCTGTGCATGAAAAAGCTAGGCCAAATACACTGCTGGCCAAAAGTAATGGTACCCCTGCAGTTCTGTCAGATAAGGCTCATTTTCTACCAGAAAATGATAACAATTACAAATGCTTTGTTAGTAATATCTTCATTTATTTTGCTTGCAATGGAAAAACATAAAAGAGAATGAAAAAAAAAAACATTATGTTTTAACACAACACTCCAAAAATGGGCCGGACAAAAGTATTAGCACCCTCAGCCTAATACTTGGTAGCACAACCTTTAGACAAAATAACTGCAAAAAAACGCTTCCGGTATCCATCAATGAGATTCTTACAATGCTCTGCTGGAATTTTAGACCATTCTTCTTTGGCCAACTGCTCCAGGTCTCTGAGACTTGAAGGGGTGCCTTCTCCAAACTGCCATTTTCAGATCTCTCCACAGGTGTTCCATGGGATTGAGATCTGGACTTATTGCTGGCCACTTTAGAAGTCTCCAGTGCTTTCTCTCAAACCATTTTCTAGTGCTTTTTGAAGTGTGTTTTGCGTCATTGTCCTGCTGGAAGACCCATTACGAAACGCGGGGCGGCGCTGACACTCGGGTTACAAAATGGGGGCTTGTCCGGGATCGACAGCGAAAGTTTCGGGGGGAGAGTGTAACGGGTACACATTGTGTCCGTTGTGGAACATGGAAACCTCCCCGCCGATTCCTTCATGTACGAACGCTAACGGCTGCGCCGTTGGCTCGAGTTTATTGGTGCCGTGGTTACCGTCCTTGCCTGCCGTGACCCGGATTGGCAGCAAAGGTTTCGAGGGGTGAGTGTAACGGGTACACGCAGGTCCGTTGTGGAGCGTGGAAACCTCCCTGCCGATTCCTTCATGTAAGGACGAGCTTACCGTCCTTGCCTGCCGAGTAGAATCATCGCGGCGTGCGGGTTCGCGTCCCAGCATGGTCAGAGGTGGGAGCGGAACGCGGTGCGGCGCTTACACTCGGGTTACAAAAGCAACCCCAAAACATCAGGGAACCTCTGCTATGTTCGACTGTGGGTACCGTGTTCTTTTCTTTTAAAGGCCTCGTTTTCTTTTCTGTAAACTCTATGCTGATGTCATCTCCCAAAAACCTGTACTTTTGTCTCATCTGACCAGAGAACATTCTTCCAAAACGTTTTTGGCTTTCTCAGGTAAGTTTTGGCAAACTCAAGCCTGGCTTTTTTATGTCTCTGGTTCAGAAGTGGGGTCTTCCTGTGTATCCTACAATAGAGTCACTTTTCATTCAGATGCTGACGTATAGGACTGGTTGACACTGTCGTACCCTCGGACTGCAGGACAGCTTGTACTTCTTTGGATGTTAGTCGAGGTTCTTTATCCACCATCCGCACAATTTTTTCATTGAAATCTGTTTTCTCTTTCCTTTTCCTTCCACATCTAGGGAGGTTAGCCACAGTGCTATGAGCTTTACACGTATTGATGACACTGCGCACGGTACACACAGGAACATTCATGTCTTTGGAGATGGACTTGTAGCCTTGAGATTGTCCATGCTCCCTCACAATTTTACTTCTCAATTCCTCAGACAGTTCTTTGGTCTTCTTTCTTTTCTCCATGCTCAATATGGTACACGCAAGGAAACAGGACAGAGGTTGAGTCAACATTAATCCATTTTAACTGGCTGCAAGTGTGATTTAGTTATTGCCACCACCTGTTATGTGCCACAGGTAAGTAACAGGTGCTGTTAATTACACAAATTAGAGAAGCATCACATGATTTTTCAAAGGGTGCCGATGCATTTTTTAAGTTTTGTGTAAAATGATAATGATTTAATTCTTTTTCCTTTTCTCGTTTGTGTTTTTCCACTGCTAACAAAATAAATGAAGATATTACTGCCAAAAATTTGTAATTGCAACCTTTTTTGGGAGACATTGAGCATTATCTGACAGAATTGCAGGGATGCCAATACTTTTGGCCTGCAGTGTAGATCTACAGTTCATTCAATGACTATTGAGAAGACAATAGAGTATAAAAGTATGTGAACCCTTTTTGTTAAAATTTCTGCATCAAATGATGATCAAATGTCTGATCATCAGAGGTGAGTAGTAACGGGTGTAGAGATTTTTTTTCCCATATATCAGTTCATTTTACTTGATATTGAAGGAATTTAGTCCTCCCAGCCCAGAGCGCACGGGGAGGCCGGCAACAGAACGGAAATGTGCTCCGCCACCCGACCCCTCCGAGCGGAGCCAGGCCAGGAGGAAGCTAAACTCCGCGCGTTCCTGTGTTAACCCTTTGCACACTGACTCCATGTTTCAAAAGCTTGAAGAACACTCGCCGAAAACAGGTTGACAATTTATTCGTCGACAATGGTAAAAAACAAGGCAAAAACAGACGACGGAGGGACAGTTCTGGATCCAAAACAAGGCTACATGTTTCCGAGCAGAAGAAAATCTGTCTTATCTCAGTGTCCAGTCTTTTTGAAGTCTTTGCTGACGCGGGTCTCGTCGAAGGCGTTTCTGGGCGTTGCTTTGGGGCCGCCCCCGCTGTGGCCGGTTTTGGGCGGTTGGGTTCGTGCGCGGATTGGGACGCCCGCTATCAACTTTGCTGTCCGGGCTGGTGGTGCTTGTTTTAGGACAAAACGCTTTGTCCTTGGAGTTTTGCTGAGAGCAGATTCCCCGAGTATGTGCGTCACTCTTGTGATAAGACGGCATTGTGTATCTCTATTTCTTCTCATTAAACTATGGTGTGCTATTTATTTTATATTAGTAGTGTAGTCCTACCGTAAATATGAAAATGATACACATTTCCTGATTAATTATATTACGTGTGTTAGCCTAATGCAAACAGTTAGACGGTGCCTGCGAAAACCTGTACCATATGTATGTGTTAGACTATATATGTGTTAGACTAATGCAAACAGTTATATGGTGTGTGCGATGACGGTATCGTTTCCCCTTCAATATACACATACTCCCTGAGTTACAACGTACCGGACATACTCGACTTTACGATGCCAAAGTCTTGTCCGCCATTCTGTCTCTAGTCGTGTATTTTTATTTATTATTATTTTTTAATTTATTGTGTATCTGCCCACACTACTGTTATTCCTCTGTTTTTCTTCTGGACAAAGTTAAATTTCATATGTAGTTTGGGTGTAGACATTTCATCCGCTGTGCCTTTGCCCACTTCTTTCATCATTATTTTCTGTATTATTTAGTCACGTCGACTTATGGTTTTCCCTCTGTTCTTATTCCTTGGAGGGTTACTTTGCACCCTTTGTTAAATAAAGCTTCTGAGCGCTTTATTCTTGACATGTTTGCTTTGGGTTTGAAGCTTGTCAGACACCGTAACAAATATGAGATTATTTATGCTATATAGTGTGCAACTCACACATTGTTGGTACTATTTGTTCGGTTACTTTCCTAGTTTTTGGACCTCAACTGGTGCGGAATGGCCTTTATACTCATGTTATTGGGTTTAAAAAGCCTAAGGCATTCAGGCTTGACGGTCAAATCTTTCTACAACCTTGCTTTATTTTATTTATGGCTATGGCACTGTGGTGAATTTCAAACCAGAGCAATTATGATCAGCAATATGTGATAGTCAGGCAATTGCCACTCTGCCATTTTTCTCTGAACAATCCTATCAGGCCAGCAAGATAACAAAAACAACAGGGCCAACAAAATTGCAGAAGGGTTGTAAAGGTGTCAAAGGATTGTATTCAAGATAATGAAAAGCAGGTAAAAGGTTTTCTCATGTTATAATTGAAAGTTCTCCAATATGTTTTTTTTTCATCTTTTGTTTTAGACAAAAAATTTAATTTGTTTTGGATCTAGGATGTGCGCTGTATTTGGAATTCTGAAAACCCCACCCCCAAAATGGCTATAGACGAATCTTAAGTCCTATTAACCATTGTTAAGTGATCCAACAAAACATGGTTGCTACAAAGAAGAGTCGCCTATTTTAATGCTCCAACGATACATCACAGGTTGAGTGACTGTTTGGCAGTTTCTATAGACACGATTCTTTTTATTCTATTACTCCAACAACATGTGAATGCCGCATCAATATTACGGTGCGTGTGCCAACCGTACAGTCGAGGGTGCAAATTACATCTTCTCACCTGCATTACAGGTTAGTATTAGATAAACTGCCCATCCTTGTTGTTCTTTTTTTACCACTGTGTTGATGTTTGTTTGGTCGCCTATTACCATGAATTGTGAATTTAAATCAGGGGTCCCCAAACTTTTTCCTGTGAGGGCCACATAACCCTTCTCTTCTCTGATGAGGGGCCGGGGTCAGTTTGTAACAGAAAAAGTGTGACGATTGCAGGAGTGCCTAAATGTAAAAATGTATTGTTTTTCAGAAAGCCACAATCAAATAACCCTTTCTGGATTCTTCACGGAACCAAAGTAAATAAAATAAAAATGATATAATATAATATAGTATAATATAATATAATATAATTAGGGCTGTCAAACGATTAAAATTTTTAAGCGAGTTAATCACAGCTTATAAATTAATCGTAATTAATCACAATTCAAACATCTCTAAAATATGCCTTATTTTTCTGTAAATTATTGTTGGAATGGAAAGATAAGACACAAGACGGATATATACATTCAACATACTGTACATAAGTACTGTATTTGTTTATTATAACAATAAATCAACAAGATGGCATTAACATTAATATTCTGTCAAAGCAATCCCTGGATAGAAAGACTTGTAGTTCTTAAAAGATAGATTTTAGTACAAATTATAGAAATTTTATGTTAAAACCCCTCTTAATGTTTTCATTTTAATAAAATTGGTAAAATTTCAATCAAAAAAATTAACTAGTAGCTCACCATTGTTGATGTCAAGAATTACACAATGCTCATGGTGCATAAAATCAATCGCACCCAAGCGCCAGCAGAGGGAGACAAAAAACACAAGTAACAAGTGGACATGACACTGCTGTCATTTTAATCTGTTTGAGCGGGGCATATGCGCTAATTGCGTCAAATATTTTAACGTGATTAAAGAAAAAAATTAATTACCGCTCGTTAACGCGATAACTTTGACAGCCCTTAATATAATATAATATAATATAATATCATATCATATCATATCATATAATATAATACAATATAATCAGGGGTGCACATAATTTTTTTGCCCAGGTTCTCAGAGGAGGACCTGGAGATGTGACTTGGTCCTCATTGAGCTTGAGAGCCGACCCACCTGATGCGATAAATTTATGACAAGCTTTACTTAGAGCCAATTAACTTTGATTAATTATATTAACAGTTAATGCTTGATTAACATCAACTGGCACAACAAAATTGCCATTACTTTGAAGTGAAATGTAAAGAAATAAACATAAAAGCACCAATTCAAAATAAAGGGCATTATGGGGCTCCCACATTAACTCCAAGCCTTTTTAAAAGTGGGATGTCCTCCTCATAAGACCTCATTGAACGTGCATGTTTAGCTTTGTAAAATGCGAGCAAAAACACGTTTGTCAGTGCATGTCGCTGTTCATTACCTTTATTCCGCCCTATTCCACCACATGTCCATAGGGCGAGTGGGGTCCTGTTTGACGTTGATAGTTTGCTTAATTGCCACATGCTCTCTGTTTTTTTCGTGCTTTTCAAAGTTTGGATGGCTGAAATTCTTTGACCCTACATAAAATGCGTTGCTCTAATCGGCGACATTGGGATTCTCACGGCACATTTTGTACCGCATTTCCGTGCGAGCATCATTCGCTTCTAGCCATGGTACCTCCTGTAGCCACTTTTCAGCAAAAGTCCTTTTTTTCGGTAGCTCCGGTGAAGTCTCTGTCATCTGTCTGTCTTTTGACAAGGGTGGGGGAACACGGAAGTAATTACTCAGTGTGGCCTGCCTCATCGACATTTTGAGAAGTTATTTTCTCGTGTCCGCCGCAAATAGAGTGGTCAGCAATCGGTGCGCAAAAGCGTATGGAAGCCGTTGAGGGCCAGCGCGTTTGTCTACGTCCAGTACGCATGTGCGGACCACTTATGTGCACCCCTGAATATAATATAATATAATATAATATCATGTAATATAATATAATATAATAATACTGTATTAATTAAATAGATAATAACCAAATAACCATTGCTCAGTTCTTCACAGAAAAAAGCCAGGACATAAATAACTCTATTGAAAAAAAAAATAATTTTTTTTTTTTTTTTTTTTTTTTTTGTACAATTTTTTTTTTTGTTGTTGTTCAGGGGGCCGGACCAAATGTGGCTGCGGGCCGTATCCGGCCCGCGGGCCGTAGTTTGGGGACCCCTGATTTAAATGGTTCAACTTCACTCTCTACGTATCTGGCAGTTAACTTCAGTAACCTGCTCTGGTCGCATATTGAATTATTTCAGCTGCCATCTTTTGGCTAACTGGCTATGAATACAATGACAATTAAATGTGATTCAAGTGAGAGGCTCTCACTCAATAGCTTTGTCTAATATTCTCTTGATATGAAATGTGGTGTTTGAACTGTATCAATATTGATGCTATTTATTGCTATTTGTTTATATGACCAAAATTAATAGAATCAATCTGTATACCTTAATTGCCTATCTTTGGGATAAACCTCTAACAATTTTGTATGTGCGCTCATCATAATTTCCAAATTTGTTACTGCATTCCCTGTAATCTGGAACAAGATGTATTATTTTCTATTACTATTTGACTCAAACAGCATTACTCTTGTACATGGATATTAGAAAGTTTGTTTGCTCACAGCAAGGAGGAATGAGAGAGGTAAGCTTGGTAACCTACATAGGCAACATCAACCACTTTTGGGTCACAACCTACCAGTTGAGAAACAATGATTAATTGCATAAGAGTTACAGGGATATCCCCATTTCTGTGCAGACAAAGTAGAGCAGCAGAGTGCTGGACAGACCCGGCTGCAGATGAAATAACAGGGGGGGCATTACATTTTGTTGGGGGGGGCACACTTCTTCAACATGAATTTAGCCTGAACAGTGGCGTTATTACCCGTACATTACTACATCAGTGCACTGAAATATTTTCTGTCACTGTCACAAGTGGTAGTTCATCGTAAAATCTATAAGACAAACGAAAACATACCTGTCAACCCGAGGCCGACTCAACTAAATTTCTAAATTAATTTCTAAAATAATTTTAATTTATTGGTAATATTGTAACATATAACCTGGTGCAATCAAAGAACAATCAATATCTTCAGCTACATCATGATTACTTAAATATAACAGTGACTTTTGTTATAATTGTATGTAGCACTTGGCAATTTCTATCATGTCTTGATGGCTGCACTTCATGGCACTTCAGCTCGCAATTCAGCTGGACTTGAAGGCAGTTCGTTAGTGTGTCCAATTATAAATTAAAAAGGTCAATTGATAAAATTAACTTACCGATGCAATCTTTGAGTCAGGGAACATTTCTTTTGCTAATTCTGAGAAGTGATCAGCAATAGTTGCGGGCAAATTGTGTTCGGCAACAAATTGGCAGAATGAAATCTCTGCTTTCGCCACTTTTCATTCTGTAGACTTCATCTTTATGACCAGTGTTGTTAATCTTACATTTAAAAAGTAATTAATTACAGTAACAAATTACTTCTCCCAAAAAGTAATCGAGTTAGTAACTCAGTTACCTAAATGTAAGAGTAATTAGTTACTTGGCAAAGTAACTGGTGTTACCTTTCATATATATATATTTTTTTTCATTTAAAAAAACAACAACAAAAATAGTAACCTTTGCTATGTTTGGAAATTGTTTAATGTTGTAAATCAACGGTTAAAGTTGTTAAAATTGCTACCGTTTTTGCATTAGTGCCCTTCTGTCTCCTTTCGACATGTTAAAGTTTTAAAACTGTTTCATCATTCAAAGATACATTCAAGTCAAGATTTAGGAGTATTTTAGATAAAAAGTTACTTAAGTTCGCAAGGAAGGTTCACTACAACAGAGCCTTTCTGAGAAGTCTACTGCTTCAAAATGGCGGCTGTTTATTAACACCGCCGTCGGTCATTTTGCATGTAGCTCTATAAGCATCTGATATCTAGGCGTAGATTGTAGGCTGTCGGCTACAGTCAGGAAATATTGGAGCTACCTAGCCTAGCATTGCGTTTGCTACAGTGTCACAACACTCTTCTCTCTCTCTTCTCACTCTTCTCGCGTCATTCAACCAACGTAGTAATGCATCGTAACGCACGTTGTCTCTTTGCCGAAACGGTGACAAAATCCAAAGGGAGAAAAAAAAACGTAATGCACAAAAAACGTACATATTTCGAACGTACGCCATACACATTCAAAAATAAGTGCTCACTTGTACAAATTACGCCGAAACCGTACAACTTGACAGGTATGCGAAAAACAACGGTGCATTTCTGTGTGCATTTATTCAACTAAAGTGCTTCAGCGTAAATATAACATATGCACTGATAAACTTGAGCACCCAATGGCCGGCTACTCGGCCCACCCCCCTTATCTGTGATTGGCTAGAAATTGCCTTCATTAGCTGCTCAGATTGGTTGAATTGAATGATGACAGATCAAAATAGGATGAATAGACTCTACTCACCAACGTCACAGAATGACGTGCCGCTGTATCCGGCCGCCATATTGTCCGTCAGTGTTTATCTGTATTCTCAATGGTTTCAATTTGTCGTGCAATTTACAGTATAGTGCAATTCATGGAAGCCCCGGTGCTTTCAGACGCTGTAAACTCATTGGATGCATTGCATAAAAGGCGTTATGTGGAAAAGCTTCAGTCTATCTATTCGCCAGATCCATATTTGATGCCTAAATCGTTATTTTTCGACCCGCTGTCTTCGTCCTCTCTGCCTGACATCTGCTACCCTGATATCTACAACTATCTTGTCCACACAAAATTAGCCTATTCTCACGAAAGTTTGCAAAACTTTAAGAGCAGCACTCTAAGCAACATTACCCCGTGTGACCCTTCCAATTTTCTAAAGTGGCGACAATCAATAAAAAAAAAAAAAGTTGACTGCGATGGCCGACGCTTCAAGGATAGGTGGATATTGGACTATTTCTTCAATAAAACACGCAACAACTGTGTCTGCCTCATTTGCAAAGAGACAGTCGCTGTTTTCAAAGAGTTTGATGTGATGCAATATTACCAAACAAGACACGCTGACATGTACGACAACATTACAGGGAAGCTATGCAGCGAGAAATTATAGCAACTTGAAGCTAGTTTAATTTCACAGCAGCAGTATTTCGCATGAGCCCGAGTGTCGAAAGAGAACGCCACAAAGATGAGATTGTTGAAATTATGAAGTAAAAAAATTATAAAGCAAATGTGACACACAGAAGGACTTGCTAAAATTTGTTTACATATATTGTTCTATGTAAATCGGCCAAGGTAGCCCCCCGCATTTTTACCACACCAAATCTGGCCCCCTTTGCAAAAGGTTTCGACACACCTGTTTAACTTCTTTCACTTGGTACCATATACTTAAATATTATTCAAAAAATAATGATGGTAGAAGAAATAAGCATCTTGAATTTGAAACTGTATGTTGTCGGCGATTAGCCTCGCAATGATGTTAATTGTGGTTGTCAGCCCAAAACCCTCTAAATATACAGTATATTAAAGTCGAATTGCAGCAGTCCATCTCGCTCTCCTCTCCGGGTCTCTCGGAATATGATAGAACTTCAAGTCTCTCCGTCTATCTTCTCTGTTATTGCAACCAACCGCCACACACGCCTTCACCATTTTGATTTTTAATGTTAACGAGCAGAAAAACACGCCATAATAGGAGGAATTTACGTAGCGGTAATGCTTAAACCCGACGATCTGACAGACAATATGGTAGCGGAGGCGTGGTTGTGACGTCATGTGAGTAGGGTCTATAGAGGGGTTCGTCCTCTCCGTGTGTGTGTGTGTGGGGGTGTGTGGGTGTTTTTGTGGAAGATTAAAAAAAAAAAAAGAATTACACAGTACAGTCTAATCGAGCTAGGGCGGGCACAGCAGTCTCTCAGGGCGGGCCCGGCCCTCTAATGCCCACCCATGCCGCCGAGTCTGGTGCTGGAAGAGGTGAAGGAGAAATGGAAGTTGATGAGTATGAGCAGTGGTGAATTGATTATCAACAAGGGATGTCCCAATTTTGATTTTAAATACTGACAGGTTTACAACAAAAAACACTTTTTTTATTATTTATTTATTTATTTATTTTTTTACAGAAATATATTTTTAGGTTTGATTATCTTTAGTTTAAAGTGTTATTTCTGACTTTTTATGATAAATCAGTGTTTAAAAAAAACTTTTGCTTGCTCGTCAATGCCCCGGTGAGCCTCAGTATTGTATTAGGTCTAGTGACGCCCTTGGGCTGGAGCAATAGTGGTAAGGATATGAATAACATAAAAAGGATTAATGAATGTTACTGTTGTTTGTTCATTGCTCTTGCCTTGTTTTGTCTTTAGTCTGTTGAGCACCGACTACAGTCTTTTTCTGCCATTAAAAACCATGACAGAGAGAAACAAATAAGTCATGAAACCTTAGATAATGCTACACATACAATGTTACACAGAATCCCAGATCATTTTGTTGCCGCGCTGTTATGATCTATTCCATCGCATCAGCTTGTTTGTGTCAGCTTGTTATTTGCAGCATACTCTTTTGTTGTTATTTCAGAACACAGTAGAAGTCGGTTTATTTATAGAAAGCCAAATCACAAGGCGCCGGAGGCTGTAAAAGACAGAGGAATTGTAACAATACCTCTCCCGCATGCTGTGTCATTTCCAGGAGGAAAAGGCTGTAAGAAACTTTGTTTTCCTTAAAGTGCCAGTAAAATAAGGGTACATAGACATTGCAACACCGCCATGGGCTCGACTTGGTATCCTCTACTCCCCTATGTTTGCAGCATTTTGTTTTCTGCTAATTCAGCGCTCCAGATTAGGATTATTTTTAAATTAGTGGCACAAGCAGAACATTTAGGTGTAGCTGTTTTTTCTGTCTACTGGACTGTCTCAGAAAATTAGAATACACAATATTCTAATTTTTTGAGACAGTCCTGTATGTTTGAATACAAAAATAAATTTGACACTCAAAAAACAAAATAAAAAAATGTATGTGAAAGCTATTTTTCTTTGATTTTTTTTTTTTTTTTTAAATTGAAGCAACCTTTTTGATTGAAGTAATGTTGATTTGTGATTTGTGCCACATTTTGGCTGGGACATTTTTGTCTTTATTATTCAATCAAAAAATTAGTTGCTTCAAAAAAATATTTTCAAAAAGAAAAATCACTTCAATCAAAAAAGAAAAATTTCCATCATAAAAAAAGTTTTTGAATGTGAAAAATTTGAGATTGAAAAATTTGCATTTGAACACGTTCACTTTTAATTTTTCATTGAAAAAGTTGCCTTTGGTTGAAGAAATCCTTTTTGTGTTTGGGCCATATTACGGGTAGGACATGTGTCTAAATCATTCAATCCCCACAAAAAGTTACTTCAATCAAAGAAAAAAATCATTTGAAAAATAAAATTGCCCTCCCCTATTTTTTTTTTAATTATATGCAAAGTAAATGACCCTCTAAGTTGCTAGTCACATGATCGTTTCGAAAAATAATTTTGACCCATTTAAAAATATATTTTTTGTTCATGTCATTTATTTTTGTTGCAGTTTTATTGTTTTACAACTATATATTTGCATGTAGTTCTATATATACTGTATATATATATATATATATATATATATATATATATATATATATATATATATATATATATATATATATATATATATATATATAGGAAAGACAATTACATGCAATGACACTTTTCAGCCACCGTGGGGGCCTGTCCCCCCTTTAAAATCTGCTTATGCCTGGAAGTGGGTCAACATAGACATGCCCTTGCATACAACTCATTATTGCTACTTTTTTTTCCTGACGGTAATCTTTCAAAAAAGAACATGCTGAGCAAACACTGTTGCTATGGAACTTATAGAAACGACTGTAGACATTACGATATATGAAGGATGTTTTCTTCATATATTTCCAGAAGCCAAAAAATAGGAAGAAATGTGAACAATGGATTAATTTGTGCAGATGTCCAAAAACCAGTTTAACGCCAGCAAGGTGAAGCCATTCACCTTCATATACAGTAAACATTTTGTTGGGGGTCATGGTCTTACAGAGGACGAAGAGGTAAGCCATTTTGATATTGTACTTATTTTTTAGCGTGGCTTTTTGCCGTGCTGCTTCTGGCTGACAATGATAGACCTGAAAAAAATTAAAATGGTATCCAACTGCCACTGTTGTTACCTTTTCTGTTGTAAAAAAAAAAAAAAAAACTTTAGTAAGGGGGAAGTGTAAATAAATTAAAGAATTAAGATTTGTTATTAATGAACAAAATTAAAAGTGTTCGTAGGCTGTCACTGGTTAGCATTTGCGATCGCCACACAAATATAGCAATGTAAATTACCTCCAAGAACGGTCGGAGACATAAGACAATCAGAGGATATAATATATAAGTAAGACAGGGCATATGGTGGTAAAGGAAAGATAGTTGAAACAGAAGAATTTCATTGTCAGTGGCGTAAGGCAATGCACACAAGAAAAATAAAAAAGCTACCTCTGGATCAGGTCGGCTCTTTTTCACGTCTTTTTCAGCCCTCGACTCTCAAGCCATCTCTTGAATTATACATTGTATGTTCTTCCACATCTTTACCAGTGAATTTGGCACCAGGGACATCATTTTCGGACAGTATTGGTAGGTTAGCTCAGTAAACATCTCGTTCATACACTATTTACATGCATTTAGCACTGTGACAAACGTGAGCTTGACCCGCCTAGCAACAATTGCTAACGTCATGAATATTAATGAGATAAGTGACGTGTTGCGTGCGGTACGCCACTGACCTTTTGCAAAAGCTCCGCCCCTCTTTAGTTATGCATGCTAGTCAACAAGCTTCAAGACTCTAATGGCACAAGCCATGGTAGGCAGACGCATACCGGAGTGTTTTAAGGGTTATTTTAGACCAATAGCAGTGCGACATCCTCCAGCGGAGAGGGTTTTTATTAATAATTGGAGCAAGCTATCAAGGCAAAAGCATGCATGATCCACACTTACAGCAAAGAGTTGGGATACTCATGTGTCGGTATGTAAAATGTTTCATTAAAATTAAAAACAAAATAAGTTCAAGGTGCTTATTAGGATGCTATGTTTCCTTAAAAAGAAGACATGATGTCAATAGGCATGTGAAAAAAATTTAGATGTCACATTTTTCACTAATTTTTTGTTTGAATCCTACAAGACACAATGATGTCACTTTTTTGTTTCACTCAAAAATTCCAAATAGAAAAACGATCATAAACCCTATTACTTTTTGTGATTTAAATAAGGATGAATTATCGTGGATTGTGAATGTTTAAAGCTATATCTCAGTCAATTTTTATTTTACTTTCACCAAATTTTCAGTACATGTTTGGACTTGACCTTTGACATAATTAGACACAACCCTCGACCTCTTACCAATCAAAATAAAGATTCGCAAATAGGTCCACATTTTTGGTGTCAAATCAACTTCTTTGACATTCATATTGCATTCCTGAAAAATAATGGCTTATTACTTAACGTGCGACCTTACAATGACTGACTTTTGACCGATAAAATGACCTAAATTTAAATAATACACACTTAATACTAGAGCTGTCCCGACTAGTCGACGTTGTCGATGTCATCGATGACGTAAATGCATCGACGGGCAAAACATACCGTCGACGGGTAATGACGATTTTTTAAAAAATTACATGCGGATAAAGTTAAGAATGGTGGGCGATCGCGATGCAAGCGGCTGTTACTGGCACCCCCAAGGGGGCCGCTGTTATTTCAATGTGACCGGCATTGTCAGGTTGAGCAAAGAGGAAGAAAGTGGGCGAGCGAGAGAGCGTGATCGAGATTAGTGAGTTGGGAAAGTGCGGGGGTAGCGTGGAGTTCAGTGGCTGCCGCCCCACGTTTTTGTTTCGGTCAATAAAAGAACAGATAAAGAGCCATCCGACGCCTCTCAGTGTTTTTATGCACGCCGCCGCCTTCCTGAGGAGGAAATCGGACGAACCAACGACAACGAGTCAAGTGAATCACCGGTTCACTCCTCACTACAGTGAAGAGTTGACAACAGCGCCAGTTACCAAAAAGGCCAGAGTTGGTGACACGTAAAAGTGGCATAAAGCCAAAAAAGCGGACCAGAATAGCCAGAGCCTGGAATTTTTTCAAGGAAAATATGGAGGGTGCCACTGTGTATACTCTTAGCTAAACTGAGCTCGCATACCACGGTAGCACGTCGGCTATGAACGAACACTTGAAGCGCCGTCACCCAAGTATAATTTTCGAAGACAACAAGAAACAACAAGCTAGCGGATTGTAAGGCAACTTTCTAACGATTTTTTTACATGGAAGTTACCGTTATGTGCGTCGTATCAACGTGCAATTTTATTTAATAAAATAATGAATATATATAATATAATTATATAATATATTTTTTAAAAATTTTATGAAATTTATTAGGATCATGGAAGCTCCCACTTGGGGAAAATATATACATATATCCTGTATATACATAATAATAATAAAAATGTACATGGAAATAGCACTGGCCTGCTTACTGTAATCCATGACTGCACTAACGTTAGATACTTTATATTATAAAGTATCATTGTGTATATACATATAGTAGTATACTATAAAATTAATACTATATATTTAATTTTTGTTACTGTATGTGTGCCTCTCATTCAAAGTAATTGTGGTAATATTTCAGAGTGCCCTCTACTTCATCTATTGATAAGTTGAACACTTTATACTTTATAAGTTGAACAGTTTTTTTCCCTCCCCCAAAAATGCGGAATGCACACCAGAAAAAGCATCTGAACTCACACAAAGTATTCTGAGAATGGTTGTCCGGGACATTGCAATTCATTTTAACATTTAGAACAATATAGACAATGGCATACCACAAAAATAGTAAGAATTGTTTTGACTCCTATTAAAGAGGTGATGTCTCAGTGTTTCCGTTTACTTTGTTTTTTGCACTAGTTAATGCCAGCAGCATTTGACCTCATTGTTTGTGATTTATTATTGATATTTATGTTATTTATTTATACATTAATAAAGAATGTAGGTGTTTCAAAATGTTTTTGTGAATTAATAAGTTTCAACAAAAATTTCATTATTAAAGCAGACTTTTTAAGATTTTTTTTTTCTTTTTTTAGATTAGTCGACTAATCGTAAAAATAGCTGGCTGACTAATTGGCAGGAAATTAGTTGTTTGGGATAGCCCTACTTAATACAAATACCCTGCTTCTGACAACAATAATGAACATGCCGATTTCATGCTTATAAATACCCATATCTTAAGCTAAAAACAAATCTAAATTTAAAAAAAATATGAAAAAAAAATGTTAGGTGCCATTCAAGTGCAGTTTTGGACCACTTTGATGGATTATAGCAGTCAGTAGAATAGAATGGATTTCAAAACCATATCTACAGGCATCTGCCTATTAGTCATATGCAGCTAGGCCTGGCACTATAAGGCTAGCCTGGTACTCCAGACTCACCGCTGTTCCAGCTATTGAGTCTGGCCACCATTAAGCGGATAAAATTTACAGGGCGGAGCAAGCCACAGCAAACAGACAGCGGAGTGGACCAATCAGCGACGGGCGGGACGAGGGACTTGCGCGCGAAAGTAAACATACGAGGAGAGCGGAGTTTATTCAACATGGCTAGCGCAAGACAGACTGGTGTCAATGACTTGTGTCGATGTGTTTTTGGTCATTTAAAACTGATTTTAACGTGGATTGGAACATATTCTCGGCTCTCCTGTTCTCCATCTGTGTTGTTGTGGAGACGACTTCCGACGCGGAAGAGTGACGTTGCTCGTTAAAAACACGTCACGCAAATAAACGAATCTGATTTGTCGATTGATTTTGTACTTGCTCGAGAGGCCGTTAATGGGCTGGGTCCCAGACTATACTCTCAGTGTTTGAAAAACACAACTTCATATTTCATACAAAAGTAATATAAAACATAAACAATAACTGAACAGGTAAAAATCACATCTATATATAAGTTTACATCATCCATTATCTCTTTGAAAATTCCCCATTATTCAAATCATGAATAAATCTCAACTAACTTCATTATTCTTGAAGTTAGCATTGGGGGATCCGCCACGTAGTCGGCTTTAAAACAAGACCCTGTCCTTGAATTTTGGGTAAATGAAAAAGTTTCTGTGACGATAGTTTCGAGGCTTGCCACAAGAGGGTATGCGGGGCTAAAATCACAAAAAGTTGACAAAACTGGGGCCGCCATTTTGTAGCTATGGCGCGGGTTTTCACAAGTGCCTAGGGTGACCATATCTTGATTTCCAAAAAAGAGGACACTCGGCCCGACCTCGACATACTTGAATTTTACTCAAAGATCACTCAAAGATGCCTATATCATCCACTTTTTTTACTCAACAGGCTTTATTCTTCCCTATAAAAATACTCAATTAAAAAAAAAAAAAAAAAAAAAAACTAATAATGATTAAAAAATATATATCTAATGCAGACCCATGGAAATGTAGTCCAGTCAATACCCACACACAGTAGGCTATGTGCCAACTCAACCATTTTTTAAATTACTATCTCCTACTATAAATTACTCCTTACTATAGTCTGATATCTCGCCAGTCAGTAGATGGTGGTAATTCCCCATGAAACAAAGTGTAAACCGCCAACAAAAAAGATCTACTCCTTCTGCCGCCCCTACTAGTGGGAGCCACGTCAACGCAGTGAGGCGCTGCCCCCTAGCGGCCGAAGGGATTCTCTTCAAATTGGTCCCGTGAAAAATCATTAAAAAACGGACATTTTCATGAATTTATGAAACCGGGCCGGACCCTCTGGAGGGCACGTAATAAGAGGACATGTCCGGGCAAAAGAGGACGTTTGGTCACCCTACAAGTGCCTAATGTTAACTAACTTTAGCAAATGGAATAACTATATTCAGATGTTTTAGCGATGACTTCCAAGCAAGATATAATATTTGATAACAGTAACTACAACTTTGATATCCAGTTTTATGAATGCTCTTACCTCATTTAAAGACAGCTCCTTAGTTAGCCACTGGCGTTAGCATAATCTTACCTAAAGAGAACACGCATGTGTGCTTGTTTATTTTGGAGACATTGGCTGGGTGTGATGGCGTATGTCCCGATTGTTTAATCCATTGGAATCCAGTTGCTTTTTCGACTTTAGTAAAGAAACGAACCACATTCCTACTGATAAACTCCTGGGGTACCTTGTGTCCTTGTGATTTAGGTATTTCATAGGCACAACATTTCTACATTTTGGATGTCTGCAGGTTGTTGATCTTTTTTGTCTTCCTTAAAGTTTTATGGAAGTTGGTGATCTCAAAACAACCAATGGAACTAACTCATACCTGTCAAGTTGTACGGTTTCGGCGTAATTTGTACAAGTGAGCACTTATTTTTTTAAATGTGTACGCCGTCAAAATCTGTACGTTATTCGTGCATTACATTTTTTTTTCCTCCGTTCGCATTTTGTCACCGTTTCGGCAACGGGACAATGTGCGTTACTATGCTTTACTACATTGGTTGAATGACGCGAGAATAGCCAGACACACGGAGAGAGAAGAGTGTTTGTTGTGACACTGTAGCAAACGCAATGCTAGGCTAGATGACTCCAATGTTTCCTGACTGTAGCCGACAGCCTACAATCTACGCCTAGATATCACATGCATATAGAACTACATGCGAAATGACAGACTCGGCGGCGTTAGTAAACAGCCGCCATCTTAAAGCAGTAGACTTCTCAGACAGGCCGTATTGGCCCGATTATAAGACGGTGTTTTGTGCATTGAAATAAGACTGAAAAAGTGGGGGTCGTCTTATATTCGCAGGCTAGACGTTATACCCATTCACGAAGCTAGATGGCGCCAGATATCATTGAAGCTATGTTCTGTCATGACAGATCTCAGCTACTCTGAAGTTTAACCAGTTTGCATTATTTTATTGCAATAATTTTCCTTTAGACCAAGACTACAGTTAGTTGGACTTCACTTTGATGGTTAATGCAGTTAACGCAATTTTGTTGTTTTATCACAATAGATTGGTTTATTTACATTTCAAAAACCAGAAGCCATTCATTTACGAGTTTGATTGGAGTGTAGTTTACATATCTAAATGTTCAGATATTAAGATTTGAATGAGGCAAAATAACATGCTTTTTCTCTCGAATATATTGTTATAATCATTTGTTTTAGATGTACTGTAATTATTTTCTGTATAAAAATTTATTTGGTGTTCAAAAAGTCTTTTTTCAAACTTGAGTCTTGAAAAAGAGGGGGTCGTCTTATAATCAGGACCATCTTATATTCGGGCCAATAGGGTAACTTTTTATCTAAAATACTCCTAAATCGGCAAAATCTTGACTTGAATCTATCTTTAAGTGATGAAACAGTTTTAAAACTTTTAAATGTCGAAATAAACAGAAGGGAACTAATGCAAAAATGGGAGCAATTTTAACAACTTTAACGGTTGATTCACGACATTAAATGACTTCCAAAAATAGCAAAGGTTAGTATGTTTTTTTTTTTTTTTAAATGAAAAAAAAAAAAACAATACAGATAACACCAGTTACTTTGCCAAGTAACTAAATTTTAAAATATAAAATTTCAGTAATCATGATGTCTGAAGATATTGATTGTTCTTTGATTGCACCAGGTTGTATGTTACAATATTACCGATAAATTCATATTATTTTAAAAATTGAGTTTTATTTTTTTTTCATATTGCACGCTATATACAATGTTGTAAGATTAGTCACCAATTTCTAAGGGCATATGTCACTATTTGTAAGATTACCAATGTCCTCGGGTTGACAGGTATGCTAACTAGACAATGTGGCATCCAAGAGTTTGATGGATCATGCGCACTCAATGACGTTGCTAGGACGTATGATTGGTTGATTGCGGTTTTGGTGGCGGAGTTTGCGAAAGGTCAATTGTGTACTATCAGCAAACGCACTGAGGTGTGGCGTAGAAATTTGTCAGTATAAAAAATATTGAAAAATAACTTTAATGCAGATCAGCAAAATTACTACTAGTACAGATGCAAATAAATGAGAAAAAAAACTTGTACTTTGTCAAGTTTTAGGGCCCAAATGCCCCAGTTTAGAGAGTGTCACCCTGTTACTTAATGACCTTGGAAAGTCTGCAGCTTGCAAGAAAGAAGCCCTGAGGAAAGATGGGATGGAGTCTTTTTAAGGCCAGTCTTGTTTCTATTCTGTTGCTAATCAATACCAGTGGCTCCTCAATTTTGCGGTGTACCGAGTTCTCAATTAAACCACTGAACGAGCACAAAGTTACCCTGACTCTCGCTACCGAATTCAATTCCAACACCAGCCTTGGCCATGATCGATTCCCTATTTTATAGCTCTTGCGTGTGTCCTTCGAACAACTGGATAATGTTTCAAAGCACTGTTTCTGCTCCTTTGCTCATTCGTTCATTAGAATGGGATAGAAAAGGTCAGGACATAGCAAAATAGGAATGTTAAATTGCAACCAGAACGAAACTGTGATTTTTGACTTTGAACGAGGTAAATATTTAAGTGGGTCCCCTGTTCTAACTCAGCCTCTGAGGGCAACCCAAACTACGATACAGCCTGTAATTCAAACAAAATTCAAAGGTAGGCATCATCACAAATCATCACATATCATCTTATATTTGTGGTGACCACAGACTGCTTTCTTCTCTGGATATGTCCATTTTTCGAATGAACTAATTTAAAAATGATGCTCATTTCCGTTAGCTCGGTTTTGTGCTGTGTTGGCATCGGTGGAGGTGAGTAGGAGCCTTTTGGTCGATTAACGCTACAATTTGAATAAACCTATAGAGGTGGGTAGTAACACGTTACATTTACTTGGTTACGATTACTTGAGTAACTTTTTGAGAAAATTGTACTTCGAATGGTAGTTTTACTAAGCCATACTTTTTACTTTTACTTGAGTAGATTTGTGAAGAAGAAACGCTACTCTCTACTTTGGGCTGCTTTAGTCGTTACATTTTTCCTATTAATTCTACAGATTAAATTTCACACACCCCCCTTACAGATGCCAACAGTAGCTCTCGCAGTTACACCAATTCGACGTCGCAATAATAGTCACATGACTCCATTATACCAATCAGACTCAAGCTTGCCATTCTACGATCACGCTGCCCTGTTCATTCACGTGCCGTCTTTAGAGCTCCGTAGAAAATGAAGTATTTGACATAGAGTGCTGCCCTCAACATGACTTGAAAGCACCGATTTTATCCTCTATCCAGTTTTTATTTGGCACCGATTGACCACGGACAACCGGAGATAAGATCCTTTTAGTTTCATAATAGGAACTATTCAGTATTGAACTATTCAAATTAGGAACTATTCTTTTTCTACTAGAGGGCACTCATGCTCTTTGGATGAGTGATGCTTCATTTCTGTGCTTTTTTTTTCTCTCGCCGGAATTCAATGTTTTTTTTGTTTTTTTTTGTATGTCTTTGGCATAATGGTTATGTAATGGGTTATTGTACAACATAATAACAACAGTTCATATAGATAACTGCTACGAAAAAATGCTATTGTTAAAAATATAAAACATCTTAAGAAGTTACTCATTACTTGAGTATTCTTTTCATCAAATAAGATTTACTTGTACTTGAGTACATTTTTTTGGAACACTACTTTTATTCATTCATTCATTTTCCATGCTGGAGCCTATCCCAGCTAACTATGAGTGTTCAATCAGCTGATCAGGCATGTTTTTGGTATGTGGTCGGAAACCGTAGTCCCCTGGAGAAAACCCACGCAGGCACGGACGGGGAGAACATGCAAACTCCACACAAAAAGGAAGGAGACCGGGATTTCACACTTGATCTCAGAACTGTGAGGGGGACGTACTAACCACCCGGCCACAGTGCCGCCCGAATCCTACTTTTACTTGAGTAATATTATTTTGAAGTAACGCTACTCATACTTGAGTACATTTTTTGGCTACTTTGCCCACCTCTGCTTAAGTGTTGGAGATTAAGTATAGGACGTAATGCTTGGTGTTTGTTTAAAAATAGATGCCGACATTGGAGGATGTCCAAACCCGGGAAAAACTTCCTGCATCCTGCGTCTTATGCTCAACACCTGCCTAAATATTTGCAAATGCCATTTTCATGTCGCTGCATGGACACACATAAGCTCGTGCGCATACGCTTTGTCCAAGTGGGAATGAATGAATGTTTTTGCGTGATTATCAACTGCTGTAGCTCAGAAAATAATAATGTATGTTGTATTATTCAATTTTAAAAGTTTGGAAAAGTCCATGATTAGATTACAGTAGCATAAAAATGCACTGTGTCCACACAGTAAAGCTGGTAATGCGTTAAAGTGTATATGACACAAGAAAGCATGTTCATTTCATATTAGATGCAGTATTTTAAGCTACTGAATGAGAGACCAATTTCTTTAACTGTTAAAATTGACTACCGTAAGACATCCCAACCCAATCTGGCGTTGTAATGATTCTTTATTAGATGATCCAGCGTTCAACACATTCGTGATGAAAGAATGGAAAGACTTTATGGATCTTAACGACTCCACAAACATTTCACCATAACTGCTTTGGGAAAGAGGGAAATGTGTAATTCGAGGAAGATCATCACATATTCATCATGAAAAATTAACAAAAGTTAGAAAACAAATTGGAAATAAAAATCAAGCAACTGGCTGATGAGTATGCCAAAAATCAAACAGACTACCAAAGGAACTCTTCAAAGAACGGCTTGATAGCCTTCTTTCTAAAAAGAAAAAACTCAAACTTTCTGCTACAACAACTACGATCTACCAATTTAGAGCATAATAATAAATCTGGGAAATTTTTTAGCAAACCAGCTTGAACGTCACAAAGTAAAATCATTAATTACAACATTACAAGATTCATCCGGCATACTAACACAATCACCAGAGAAAATTAACAAATCTTTTCATAGCTAGTACAAAAAAATATACTCGGTGAAGAATGAACATAATGAAGGACACATTGACTTATTTCCTACTAATCCTAACATCCCCCAAATAACTTTAGACTGTAAACAATTGCTAGATACCCCACTAATCCTTGCGAACTATGGAATGCTTTAAAGGACATGCTAACAGGAAAAAAACTCTTGCCCACCTGATGTGCAACAGATTCATTTCCATTACGAAAAAACATAAACCATGTTTCCACCCAGTTTCAAGCTGGGGACCTTTTGCGTGTGAGGCAAAAGTGATAACCGTTACACTACGGAAATGTACACACTAGATCCCTTGGGTAGGAGGCCCAACCAAACTCTTGCCCAAGCTGAAGGGGCATCAGGTTGATTTTCTTTACAAGAATGTACAACCATGTTTCCACCTGGGGACCTATTACGTGTTAGGCAAACGTGATAACCACTACACTATGGAAACCTATACCTAAACCCTTGCCCCGCAGAGGGGCAACAGGTTGATTTCCAATACAAATACACACCAACCATATTTCCACCCAGTTTCGATCTGGGGACCTTTTACGTGTTAGGCAAACGTGATAACCGCTATATTATGGAAACCTACACACCAGACCTCTTGGGTAGAAGGCCCGACCAAACCCTTGCCCCGCTGAGGGGCAACTGGTTGATCTCCATTCCAAAAACACACCAACCATGTTTCAACCCAGTTTCGAGCCGGGGACTTTTTGCGTTTTAGGAAAACGTGATAACACACCAACCATGTTTCAAGCAGGTGACCTTTAGCGTGTTAGGCAAACGTGATAACCGCTACACTATGGAAACCTACACAGCAAACCCCTTGGGTAGAAGGCCCGACCAAACTCTTGCCCCAGCGGAGGGGGGAACAGGTTGATTTTCTTTCCAAAAACACACACTTTTGCGTGTTAGGCAAACATGTTAGCCTCTACACTATGGAAACCTATACACCAAATTGCTTGGGTAAAAGGCCCGACCAAACCCTTGCCCCGCTGAGGGGCAACAGGTTGATTTCCATTACAAATACAAACCAACCATATTTCCACCCAGTTTCGAGCTGGAGACCTTTTACGTATTAGGCAAACGTGATAACCACTATTTTATGGAAACCTACACATCAGACCTCTTGGGTAGAAGGCCCGACCAAACCCTTGCCCCGCTGAGGGGCAACTGGTTGATCTCCATTCCAAAAACACACCAACCAAGTTTCCACCCAGTTTCGAGCTGGGTTTTAGATAAACATGATAACACACCAACCATGTTTCAAGCTGGTGACCTTTAGCGTGTTAGGCAAACGTTATAACCGCCATAATTAGGCAAACGTGATAACCGCTACACTAAGGAAACCTGCACAGCACACCCCTTGGGTAGAAGGCCCGACCAAACTCTTGCCCCAGCGGAGGGGGCAACAAGTTGATTTTCTTTCCAAAAACACACCAACCATGTTTCCACCCAGTTTCGAGCTGGGGACCTTTGCGTATGAAGCAAACCTGATAACCGCTAGACTATGGACACCTACACACTAGGTTCCTTGGGTAGAAGGCCCGACCAAACTCTTGACCCAGCTGAGGGAGTAACAGGTTGATTTTCTTTAAAAGAATGTAACAACTATGTTTCTACCCAGTTTCGAGCTGGCGACCTTTTGCATGTTAGGCAAATGTGATAACCACTACACTATGGAAACCTATACACCATGTTCTTTGGGTAGAAGGCCCGACCAAACTCTTGCCCCAGCGGAGGGGGCAACAGGTTGATTTTCTTCTTAAAAATGTAACAACCATATTTCCACCCAGTTTCGCGCGGGCCTTTTGCGTGTTTGGCAAAAGTGATAACCGCTACATTATGGAAACCTACACACTAGATCCATTGGGTAGAAAGCCCGACCAAACCCTTGCCCCGCTGAGGGGCAACAGGTTGATCTCCATGACAAAAACACACCAACCACTTTTTCAGCTGGTGACCTTTTGCATGTTAGGCAAACGTGATAACCGCTAGACTATGGAAACCTAAACACCAGATCCCTTGGGTAGAAGGCCTGACCAAACCCTTGCCCCGCTGAGGGGCAACAGGTTGATCTCCGTTACAAAAACACACCAAAGATGTTTCCATCCAGTTTTGAGCTGGGGACTTTTTGCGCGTGATCAAACATGATAACTGCTACACTATGGAAACCTATTCACTAGAACCCTTGGGTAGAAGGCCCAAACAAACTCTTGCCCCAGCTGAGGGGGCAAAAGGTTGATTTTCTTAACGAAAATTTAACAACCATGTTTCCACCCTGGGACCTTTCGCGTGTGAGGTAAACATGATAACCTCTACACAACAGAAACCCACACACCAGATCCCTTGGATAGATGGCCCAACCAAACTCATGCCCCGCTGAGTGACCAATGGGTTAATTTTGTTTGCAAGAATGTACAACAACCATGTTTCCACCCGGTATCGAGCTGTCGACCTTCTGCGCGTGAGGCAAGTGTGATAACCTCTAGACTATGGAAACCTACACACCAGATTCCTTGGGTAGAAGGCCCGACCAAACCCTTGCCCCGCTGAGGGGCAACTGGTTGATCTCCATTCCAAAAACACACTAACCATGTTTCCACCCAGTTTCGAGCTGGGGACTTTTTGCATTTTAGGAAAATGTGATAACACACCAACCATGTTTCCACCCAGTTTGGAGCTGGAGACCTTTTGCGTGTTAGGCAAACGTGATAACCACTACACTATGGAATCATAAACCCCAGAGTACTTGGGTAGAAGGCCCGACCAAACCCTTTCCCCGCTGAGGGGCAACAGGTTGATCTCCATTACAAAAACACACCAACCACATTTTGAGCTGGTGACCTTGTGCGTGTTAGGCAAACGTGATAACCGCTAGACTATGGAAACCTATACAACAGATCCCTTGGGTGGAAGGCCTGACCAAACCCTTGCCCCGCTGAGGGGCAACAGGTTGATCTCCGGTACAAAAACACACCAACCACGTTTTGAGCTGGGGACCTTTTCATGTGAGGCAAACCTGATAACCACTACACTATGGAAATCTACACAGGACACCCCTTGGGTAGAAGGCCCGACTAAACTCTTGCCCCAACTGAGGGGGCAACAGGTTGATTTTCTTTAAAAGAATGCAACAATGTATACACCAGGTTCCTTGGGTAGAAGGCCCGACCAAACCCTTGCACTGCTGAGGGGCAACAGGTTGATCTCCATTACAAAAACACACCAACCATGTGTCCACCCAGTATCGTGCTGGGGACGTTTTGGGTTGGGGGGGCTTTAGCGTGTGAGGCAAATGTGATAACCGCTACACTATGGAAACCTACACATAGGTTTATTTTCTTTAAAAGAATGTAACAACCATGTTTCCACCCAGTTCCGAGGTTGATCTCCATTACAAAAACACACCAAACATGCTTCCACCCAGTTTCAAGCTGGGGACCTTTTGCATGTTAGGCAAACGTGATAACCACTACACTATGGTAACTTACACACCACACACCTTGGGTAGAAGGCACGACCAAACTCTTGCCCCAGCTGAGGGGGCAACAGGTTGAGTTTCTTTAAAAGTATGTAACAACCATGTTTCCAACCAGTTTCAAGCTGGGGGGCTTTAGCGTGTGAGGAAAATGTGATAAACGCTACACGATGGAAACCTACACACTAGATCAGGGGTCTCCAAACCAGTCCTCAAGGCCCACTGTGGGTCCTGGTTTTTGTTCCAGCCGATCCAGCAGAGACAGTTGAACCAATGAGGCTTCTGCTAAAACAAGCCACACCTGACTGCAATCAAATGATTGCACTTGTAAAACACCAGATTGGGGAAAAAGTGTCGTCATCTTGTTTGGTAGGAATGAAATCCTGCACCCACAGTGGGCCTTTGTGGAATAGGTTGGGGACCCCTGCACTAGATCCATTGGGTAGAAGGCCAGACCAAACTCTTGCCCCAGCGGAGGGGGAACAGGTTGAGCTCCGTTACAAAAACACACCAACCATGTTTCCACCCAGTTTCAAGCTGGGGATCTTTTGCGTGTGAGGAAAATGCGATAACCACTACACTATGGAAACCTACACCAGGGGTTCCCAACCTATTCCACTAAGGCACACTGTGGGTGCAGGATTTCATTCTTACCAAACAAGATGACAACACTTTTTCCCCAATCTGGTGTTTTACAAGTGCAATCAGTTGATTGCAGTCAGGTGTGGCTTGTTTTAGCAGAAGCCTCATTGGTTCAACTGTCTCTGCTGGATCGGCTGGAACAAAAACCAGGACCCACAGTGTGCCTTGAGGACTGGGTTGAAAACCCCTGACCTACACAGTAGATCCATTGGGTATAAGGCCCGACCAAACTCTTGCCCCAGCTGAGGGGGCAAAAGGTTGATTTTCTATGAAAGAATGTAACAACCATGTTTCCACCCAGTTTCGAGCTAGGGACCTTTCGCGTGTCAGGCAGACGTGATAACCACTACACTATGGAAACTTACGCACTGAATCCATTGGGTAGAAGGCCCGACCAAACTCTTGCCCCAGCTGAGGGGGCAACAGGTTGATTTTCTTTAAAAGTATGTAACAACCATGTTTCCAACCAGTTACAAACTGGGGGCTTTAGCGTGTGAGGCAAATGTGATAACCGCTACACGATGGAAACCTACACACTAGATCAGGGGTCTCCAAACCAGTCCTCAAGGCCCACTGTGGGTCCTGGTTTTTGTTCCAGCCGATCCAGCAGAGACAGTTGAACCAATGAGGCTTCTGCTAAAACAAGCCACACCTGACTGCAATCAACTGATTGCACTTGTAAAACACCAGACTGGGGAAAAAGTGTCATCATCTTGTTTGGTAGGAATGAAATCCTGCACCCACAGTGGGCCTTTGTGGAATAGGTTGGGGACCCCTGCACTAGATCCATTGGGTAGAAGGCCCGACCAAACTCTTGCCCCAGCGGAGGGGGCAACAGGTTGAGCTCCGTTACAAAAACACACCAACCATGTTTCTACCCAGGGACCTTTAGCATGTGAGGCAAACGTGATATACACTACACTATGGAAACCTACACACTGAACCCATTGGGTAGAAGGCCCGACCAAACTCTTGCCCCAGCTGAGGGGGCAACAGGTTGATTTTCTTTAAAAGTATGTAACAACCATGTTTCCAACCAGTTACAAGCTGGGGGCTTTAGCGTGTGAGGCAAATGTGATAACCGCTACACGATGGAAACCTACACACGAGATCAATTGGGTAGAAGGCCCAAACAAACTCTTGCCCCAGCTGAGGGGGCAACAAGTTTGATTTTCTTTACAAAAATGTAACAACCATGTTTCTACCCAGGGACTTTTTGCGTGTGAGGCAAACGTGATAACAACTACACTATGGAAACCTACACACTAGATCCATTGGGTAGAAGGCCCGACCAAACTCTTGCCCCAGCTGAAGGGGCAACAAGTTGATTTTCTTTACAAGAATGTGACAACCATGTTTCCAACCAGTTTCGAGCTGGGGACCTTTTGCGCGTGAAGCAAACATGATAACTGCTACACTATGGAAACCTATTCACTAGAACCCTTGGGTAGAAGGCCCAAACAAACTCTTGCCCCAGCTGAGGTGGCAAAAGTTTGATTTTCTTTACAAAAATGTAACAACCATGTTTCGACCCAGGGACTTTTTGCGTGTGAGGCAAACGTGATATCCACTACACTATGGAAACCTACATACTTTATCCCTTGTCCCGCTAAGGGGCAACAGGTTGAGCTCATTTACAAAAACACACCAACCATGTTTCCACGTAGAGACCTTTTGCATGCTCGGCAACTGTGATAACCACTACACTATGGAAACCTATACGCCATATTCCTTGGGTAGAAGGCCCGACCAAACCCTTGCCCGAGCGGAGGGGGCAACAGGTTGATTTTCTTTACAAAAATGTAACAACAATGTTTCCACCCAGTTTCGCGTTGGGGGCCTTTTGCGTGTTTGGCAAAAGTGAGAACCGCTATATTATGGAAACCTACACACTTGATCCATTGGGTAGAAGACCCAACCAAATTCTTGCCCCAGCTGAGGGGGCAACAGGTTAATTTTCTTGACAAGAACGTGACTACCATTTTCGAGCTGGGGACCTTTTGGGTTGGGGGGGCTTTAGCGTGTGAGGCAAATGTGATAACCGCTCCACTATGGAAACCTACACACAAGTTGATTTTCTTTAAAAGAATGTAACAACCATGTTTCCACCCAGTTTCGAGGTTGATCTCCATTATAAAAACACACCAAACATGTATCCACCCAGTTTCCAGCTGGGGACCGTTTGGTGTGAAGCAAACGTGATAACCGCTAGACAAAGGAAACTTACACACCACACACCTTGGGGAGAAGGCCCGACCAAACCCTTGCCCCGCTGAGGAGGCAACAGGTTGATCTCCGTTACAAAAACACACCAAACATGTTTCCACCCAGTTTCAAGCAGGGGACCTTTTGATGTGAGGCAAACGTGGTAACCACTACACTATGGAAACTTACACACAACACGCCTTGGGTAGACGGCCGGACCAAACCCTTGCCCCAGCAGAGGGGTCAACAGGTTGATCTCCGTTACAAAAACACACCAATCTTGTCTCCACCCAGTTTCGAGCAGGGGACCTTTAGCATGTGAGGCAAACGTGATTAACACTACACTATGGAAACCTACACACTGAACCCATTGGGTTGAAGGCCTGACCAAACTCTTGCCCCAGCGGAGGACGCAACAGGTTGAGCTCCGTTACAAAAAAATTCCAACCATGTTTCCACCCAGTTTCGAGCTGGGCACCTTTTGCGTGTTTGGCAAACATGATAACACCTACACTATGGAAACCTACACACTAGATCCATTGGGTAGAAGGCCAGAACAAACTCTTGCCCCAGCGGAGGGGGAAAAAGCTCTTTTTTCTTTACAAACATGTTTCCACCCAGTTTAGAGCTGGGGACCTGAAACATATTAGGCAAACGTTATAACCACTACACTATGGAAACTTAAACACCAAACCCCTTGGGTAGAAGGCCCGACCAAACCCTTGCCCCAGGGAGGGGTCAACTGGTTGATCTCGGTTACAAAAACACACCAATCTTGTCTCCACCCAGTTTCGAGCTGGCGACCTTTAGCATGTGAGGCAAACGTGATTTACACTACACTATGGAAACCTACACAATGAGCCCATTGGGTTGAAGGCCCGACCAAACTCTTGCCCCAGCGGAGGGAGCAACAGGTTGAGCTCCGTTACAAAAACACACCAACCACGTTTCCACCCAGTTTCGAGGTAGGGACCTTTCGCGTGTGAGGCAATTGTGATAACCACTACACTATGGAAACCTACACACCAGATCCATTGGGTAGAAGGCCCAACCAAACTCTTGCCCCGGATGAGGGGGCAAAAGGTTGATATTTTTATAAAAGAATGTAACAACCATGTTTCCACCCAGTTTCGAGTGAGGGACCTTCTGCGTGTTAGGCAAACGTGATAACCACTACACTATGGAAACCTACGCACTGAATCCATTCGGTAGAAGGCCCGACCAAACTCTTGCCCCAGCTGAGGGTGCAACAGGTTGATTTTCTTTAAAAGTATGTAACAATCATGTTTCCAATCAGTTTCAAGCTGGGGGGCTTTAGCGTGTGAGAAAAATGTGATAACCGCTACACGATGGAAACGTACACACTATATCAGGGGTCTACAAACCAGTCCTCAAGGCCCACTGTGGGTCCTGGTTTTTGTTCCGGCCGATCCAGCAGAGACAGTAGAACCAATGAGGCTTCTGCTAAAACAAGCCACACCTGACTGCAATCAACTGATTGCACTTGTAAAACACCAGATTGGGGAAAAAGTGTCGTCATCTTGTTTGGTAGGAATGAAATCCTGCACTCACTGTGGGCCTTTGTAGAATAGGTTGAAGACCCCTGCACTAGATCCATTGGGTAGAAGGCCCGACCGAACTCTTGCCCCAGTGGAGGGGGCAACAGGTTGAGCTCCGTTACAAAAACACACCAACCATGTTTCCACCCAGTTTCGAGCTGGGGACCTTTGCATGTGAGGCAAACGTGAAAACCACTACACTATAGAAACCTACACACGGAATCCATCGGGTAGAAGGCCCGACCACACTCTTGCTCCAGCTGAGGGGGCAAAAGGGTTGATTTTCTTTAAAAGTATGTAACAACCATGTTTCCAACCAGTTTCAAGCTGGGGGGCTTTAGCGTGTGAGGAAAAGGTGATAACCGCTACACGATGGAAACCTACACACTAGATCAGGGGTCTCCAAACCAGTCCTCAAGGCCCACTGTGGGTCCTGGTTTTTGTTCCGGCCGATCCAGCAGAGACAGTTGAACCAATGAGGCTTCTGCTAAAACAAACCACACCTGACTGCAATCAACTGATTGCACTTGTAAAACACCAGATTGGGGAAAAAGCGGAGGGGGCAACAGGTTGTGCTCCGTTACAAAAAAACACCAACCATGTTTCCACCCAGTTTCGAGCTGGGGACCTTTTGCGTGTGAGGCAAACGTGATAACCACTACACTATGGAAACCTACACACTAGACCCATTGGGTAGAAGGCCCGACCAAACTCTTGCCCCAGCTGAGGGGGCAAAAGGTTGATTTTCTATAAAAGATTGTAACAACCATGTTTCCACCCAGTTTCGAGCTGGGGGCCTTCTGCGTGTTAGGCAAACGTGATAACCACTACACTATGGAAACCTACACACTGAATCCATTGGGTAGAAGGCCCGACCCAAGCTGGGGGGCTTTAGTGTTTGAGAAAAATGTGATAACCGCTACACGATGGAAACCTACACACTAGATCAGGGGTCTCCAAACCAGTCCTCAAGGCCCACTGTGGGTCCTGGTTTTTGTTCCAGCAGAGACAGTTGAGCCAATGAGGCTTCTGCTAAAACAAGCCACATCTGACTGCAATAAATTGATTGCACTTGTAAAACACCAGATTGGGGAAAAAGTGTCGTCATCTTGTTTGGTAGGAATGAAATCCTGCACCCACAGTGGACCTTTGTGGAATAGGTTGGGGACCCCTGCACTAGATCCATTGGGTAGAAGGCCCGACCAAACTCTTGCCCCAGCGGAGGGGGCAACAGGTTGAGCTCCGTTACAAAAAAACACCAACCATGTTTCCACCCAGTTTCGAGCTGGGGACCTTTTGCGTGTGAGGCAAACGTGATAACCACTACACTATGGAAACCTACACACTAGATCCATTGGGTAGAAGGCCCGACCAAACTCTTGCCCCAGCTGAGGGGGCAAAAGGTTGATTTTCTATAAAAGAATGCAACAACCATGTTTCCACCCAGTTTCGAGCTGGGGACCTTCTGCGTGTTAGGCAAACGTGATAACCACTACACTATGGAAACCTACATACTGAATCCATTGGGTAGAAGGCCCGACCAAACTCTTGCCCCAGCTGAGGGGGCAACAGGTTGATTTTCTTTAAAAGTATGTAACAATCATGTTTCCAATCAGTTTCAAGCTGGGGGGCTTTAGTGTGTGAGAAAAATGTGATAACCGTTACACGATGGAAACCTACACACTAGATCAGGGGTCTCCAAACCAGTCCTAAAGGCCACTGTGGGTCCTGGTTTTTGTTCCGGCCGATCCAGCAGAGACAGTTGAACCAATGAGGCTTCTGCTAAAACAATCCACACCTGACTGCAATCAACTGATTGCACTTGTAAAACACCAGATTGGGGAAAAAGTGTCGTCATCTTGTTTGGTAGGAATGAAATCCTGCACCCACAGTAGCCCTTTGTGGAATAGGTTGGGCACCCCTGCACTCGATCCATTGGGTAGAAGGCCCGACCAAACTCTTGCCCCAGCTGAGGGGGCAACAGGTTGATTTTCTTTAAAAGTATGTAACAATCATGTTTCCAATCAGTTTCAAGCTGGGGGGCTTTAGTGTGTGAGAAAAATGTGATAACCGCTACACGATGGAAACCTACACACTAGATCAGGGGTCTCCAAACCAGTCCTCAAGGCCCACTGTGGGTCCTGGTTTTTGTTCCAGCAGAGACAGTTGAACCAATGAGGCTTCTGCTAAAACAAGCCACATCTGACTGCAATAAACTGATTGCACTTGTAAAACACCAGATTGGGGAAAAAGTGTCGTCATCTTGTTTGGTAGGAATGAAATCCTGCACCCACAGTGGACCTTTGTGGTATAGGTTGGGGACCCCTGCACTAGATCCATTGGGTAGAAGGCCCGACCAAACTCTTGCCCCAGCGGAGGGGGCAACAGGTTGAGCTCCGTTACAAAAAAACACCAACCATGTTTCCACCCAGTTTCGAGCTGGGGACCTTTTGCGTGTGAGGCAAACGTGATAACCACTACACTATGGAAACCTACACACTAGATCCATTGGGTAGAAGGCCCGACCAAACTCTTGCCCCAGCTGAGGGGGCAAAAGGTTGATTTTCTATAAAAGAATGTAACAACCATGTTTCCACCCAGTTTCGATCTGGGGACCTTCTGCGTGTTAGGCAAACGTGATAACCACTACACTATGGAAACCTACACACTAAATCCATTGGGTAGAAGGCCCGACCAAACTCTTGCCCCAGCTGAGGGGGCAACAGGTTGATTTTCTTTAAAAGTATGTAACAATCATGTTTCCAATCAGTTTCAAGCTGGGGGGCTTTAGTGTGTGAGAAAAATGTGATAACCGTTACACGATGGAAACCTACACACTAGATCAGGGGTCTCCAAACCAGTCCTAAAGGCCACTGTGGGTCCTGGTTTTTGTTCCGGCCGATCCAGCAGAGACAGTTGAACCAATGAGGCTTCTGCTAAAACAATCCACACCTGATTGCAATCAACTGATTGCACTTGTAAAACACCAGATTGGGGAAAAAGTGTCGTCATCTTGTTTGGTAGGAATGAAATCCTGCACCCACAGTGGCCCTTTGTGGAATAGGTTGGGCACCCCTGCACTCGATCCATTGGGTAGAAGGCCCGACCAAACTCTTGCCCCGGCCGCACCCGCTAGCAGTTGGGCTGCTTTAAGGTCCTAACATTTCCGAACAGGTCCGAACAAATAACAAAAGGTCCGAACGGCGACATAACAAAAGGTCCGAACGTAGGTCCGAACACTTCCGAACGAAGGTCCGAACACTTCCGAACGAAAAAGACCCGGATGAAGAAAAAGACCCGAATGTAGCAAGCCGGCGCACAGTGACGTGGAGGAGGAGGCTTCGCGTGTCAGCCATGTTTTCCGCCGCAATGAAGAAACAATCGGAGAAAGGTAAGTGAAAATAAAGGCAACAAAACATGCAAGACGAATGGAAAACCGCGAGATAAAACAATGACTATTTAGTTTTCCGCCCTGTTGTCTTGTATGGACTATCGAAACAATCAGATCGCTAAAAACAATCTCTAGTCTCGTATGTTTTCTCCAAGTTTTCAAAGAGGTCTCGTATATTCATTCATTAATATTGAATCTCACAATTTAAAAAAATAATGCATTAACACATTATATAGTATCGTCTAAGCATACGGTAAAAAGAGACATGTCTTAAAGAATATAATCTCTAGACTCGTATGTGTTTTTCTCCAAGTTCTTTAAGGGGTCTTGTATATTAATTCATTCATCTTCTATATCACAATTTTTAAATAAATGATACATAAACACTTTAGAGTTCATTGTATACATAGTACTATAATTAAAAAGTCAACTTTGGGTGTCCATAAAGTCTAAGCATGTGGTTAAAAAAAGGCACTTCTTAAAACAAAATTACTTTTAACATTGGAATGCAAAATTTTACATGAACCTGTCCTGCTCTTTATTTAATTTTTACAGATGACAAAAACATGGAAGCCGGGTAGCTACTGGAAGGACATCTGCTTCAAATATGCCCGGGGCCAATTCCATTTTTCAATTGGTAAACAGCCAGGGTCCAAGAAATGGAAAACGGCTTTCACCGACACCAGCGCACTTTTGTTCCAGGTACATTTGCTTCAAGGTACAAAATAGTCACTAGTTTGTACACCATAATTCAGGGGTGGCCAACCCTGGTCCTCGAGAGCCGCAATCCAGCTTGTTTCCCATGTCTCCCTCCTTTAACACACCTGAATTAAATGATCAGCTCATCCGCAAGCTCTGCAGTTGCCTGATAACAATCCTGATAATTTGATTCAGGTGTGTTGGAGGAGGGAGACATGGAAAACAAGCTGGATTGCGGCTCTCGAGGACCAGGGTTGCCACCCTGCCATGATTATATGTACATTCCATGGGACAAATGATGATGATGATGCTTTTTTATTTTGAGCATGCACAGGAAACAGAAATACTTTATAATTTAACAAATTATTTGTACTCGAAAGGGAGTGGGAAGAAGAAACAACTTATTTTATCCCACCCCTGATCACATTGTCCAACATCTTTACTTTGTGGGATACTACTGCCAGACCATATTTTTATACAACAATTTTGACAATGCTTGAATTGATTGTCTAAATTGTTCCAAAGTTTCACTCCACATACAGACACACAAAAACGTTTGTGAGTAGTTCGAAATCTCGGTGACATAAAATCTCCAGAGCCTCGCAAACTATACACACTCTCACGAACCTGAAAAAGGTTTTGTATATTATATGGCAGTAATTTATTATATGCTTTAAATAACATTATAGCTGTATGATAGTTGTCAAGATCTTTGATTTTTTTTTTTTATAGTTTTAGAATGAGCAAACAAATGATGAGTGTGATCACGAAATCCGACATTATTTATAATCCGTGCTGCTTGTTTCTGCAGTATGACTAATGAGTTGATGGTGGATTTATAACGGTTTCCCCACACTTCAATACAATAGGTGAAATATGGGAGCACTAAGGAACAGTACAAAGTGTGGAGTGCACTATCATCAAGATATGACATCACTTCGTTTATTAGTGCGTTTATTAGGTAAATAGTTTTTTCAAGATTTTAGAAAATTGTGGTAATAGTGATATCGGTCTGTCATTTGTGTTTACTGTCATTTTTGTGTATTGGAATTACTTTAGCAATTTTCATTTGGTTTGGGAACAACCCGATCGAAACGATAAATTACAAATATAGGTGAAGGGCGTTGCTATGCTATGTCTAACTTTTTTGACAGGAAACATGTAAATACCATGACAGTCGGTGGACAGCTTACTTTTACGCTTCAATGCAGTATTCATCACCTCCTGCTCATTGGTTGCATAAAGATATATTGAATACTGATTCCTTTTACTTCTTTTATAGTACAGGCCAGGGTCCTGGTCCGGAAAACCAAATAAAACATTTCGATGTCTCTTTCACTCATTAGATACCCCCAGAAGGCTAGAACAAAGGCTGAGTGGCTCTGCTCCTGGATTGCAGGTGGCAGAAAGGTGCTTGACCACAATTTGCTATCATCTTTATTCAATACAAATCATTGAATAAGAGGGAGTGTATGTCTCCGTGAAAAGTGTTCAATTCAAATTATGTTATCTTTGTCTCTTACAGACTCTACATGACTCACGGCCAAGCAGCCTAAGACCCTGAAGTCAACAGAGTCAGTGAGTGTGTTTGCCTCATACTTGTCGAAGAGTTTGAGCAAGCACACAACAGGCTGTCTCTTAATGGTATGTTATTTCATTTGCAAGCAGTCATGACAATTTATAATGATTTAACCTAAAAAAACACATGCAAGGAAAATGTAGAATAACTTAATATAAACAACTTTGTATGATATTATGCATGTATGTTTGTCCTGTAGGCTGCTTAGGAGGGATAAGAGGAAGGAGAGGGACATGCTGCTGCAAGGCAATATACTTCCCAAACAGCTGCACCTGGCCAAAGAGCCTCTCCTCCAGTGAACACACTCCCGGCTGCCCCTGTGCAACACGCACATTTAGTCATGACTTTTGAAGAGCCTGAAAACCATGAAGGAGAAGCTTTCCTCCGCCAGCGCACTCTGGCAGCCTAGAAGGAACCTGTGTGTTGTATCCTACACAGTACGGGCCACCTCCTCCGTCCCAGTATCCTCCATTTTATCATCTATTTCTGCACTCTCAGTTTGCCCATTATCCTCCATTTACACATGCTCCTCCAGCGCAGCATCCTCCTCTATTTAACAATGCTCCTCCAGTACAGCAAGCTCTTCACCAATATTTGTGACTTTGTTCGTCACATCCTTTTTGCACACATTCATTTGTACTTTGCTGTCTTTTATTTATATGGATGACTGGAGGAGGAATTTGCAGTAGTAGGTGTCACCAATATTCGTAACTTTATTTGTCACATCCTGTTTGCACACATTCATTTGCACTTCGGTATCTTTTATATTTTCTTTTTCTTTTTTAATACTATAATATAATATATATTATGAATATTCATGCAAAAAAATTAAAAGAATTGCTGTCCTTACTATGTGGTCATGTTATTATTAACTGTTTTCTCCTTGGTAATTTGTTTTATTCTGAATTTATTTTCATTGAGAAGACATACCTAATAATCATTCAAACATAAAATAATCTTGCAGATAATTAAACTTTTTGAAAAGATGAGAGGATATATTATGTAAGGGCCATCTACATTTACGTATATGTACACACACATTGTTTTGGTCATACAAGCACTGGTAGGTCTAATGTGCCGCATTGGATCAGTTGGTTGTGAGTTCAAATCCCAAAAGAAACATGACTGTTAAAGTGCCAAAACACCTAGTGATGAATTGACTATAAACATTGTTGAGATGATAAAGTAAGAAAAAATGCAAATAGTGCAGAATTTCCTCCTTTTTTTTCTCCTTTTCTTTTTCCCTCTTCCCCCTCTTTTCCCCCACCTTCCCCCTCGCAGGCAGTCCACTATGCCCCTTTCTTGGCCGAGGGGACAACAGGTTGAGCTCCGTTACAAAAACACACCAACCATGTTTCCACCCAGTTTCGAGCTGGGGACCTTCTGCGTGTTAGGAAAACGTGATAACCACTACACTATGGAAACCTACACACTGAATCCATTGGGTAGAAGGCCCGACCAAACTCTTGCCCCAGCTGAGGGGGCAACAGGTTGATTTTCTTTAAAAGTATGTAACAATCATGTTTCCAATCAGTTTCAAGCTGGGGGGCTTTAGTGTGTGAGAAAAATGTGATAACCGTTACACGATGGAAACCTACACACTAGATCAGGGGTCTCCAAACCAGTCCTAAAGGCCACTGTGGGTCCTGGTTTTTGTTCCGGCCGATCCAGCAGAGACAGTTGAACCAATGAGGCTTCTGCTAAAACAATCCACACCTGACTGCAATCAACTGATTGCACTTGTAAAACACCAGATTGGGGAAAAAGTGTCGTCATCTTGTTTGGTAGGAATGAAATCCTGCACCCACAGTAGCCCTTTGTGGAATAGGTTGGGCACCCCTGCACTCGATCCATTGGGTAGAAGGCCCGACCAAACTCTTGCCCCAGCTGAGGGGGCAACAGGTTGATTTTCTTTAAAAGTATGTAACAATCATGTTTCCAATCAGTTTCAAGCTGGGGGGCTTTAGTGTGTGAGAAAAATGTGATAACCGCTACACGATGGAAACCTACACACTAGATCAGGGGTCTCCAAACCAGTCCTCAAGGCCCACTGTGGGTCCTGGTTTTTGTTCCAGCAGAGACAGTTGAACCAATGAGGCTTCTGCTAAAACAAGCCACATCTGACTGCAATAAACTGATTGCACTTGTAAAACACCAGATTGGGGAAAAAGTGTCGTCATCTTGTTTGGTAGGAATGAAATCCTGCACCCACAGTGGACCTTTGTGGTATAGGTTGGGGACCCCTGCACTAGATCCATTGGGTAGAAGGCCCGACCAAACTCTTGCCCCAGCGGAGGGGGCAACAGGTTGAGCTCCGTTACAAAAAAACACCAACCATGTTTCCACCCAGTTTCGAGCTGGGGACCTTTTGCGTGTGAGGCAAACGTGATAACCACTACACTATGGAAACCTACACACTAGATCCATTGGGTAGAAGGCCCGACCAAACTCTTGCCCCAGCTGAGGGGGCAAAAGGTTGATTTTCTATAAAAGAATGTAACAACCATGTTTCCACCCAGTTTCGATCCAGGGACCTTCTGCGTGTTAGGCAAACGTGATAACCACTACACTATGGAAACCTACACACTGAATCCATTGAGTAGAAGGCCCGACCAAACTCTTGCCCCAGCTGAGGGGGCAACAGGTTGATTTTCTTTAAAAGTATGTAACAATCATGTTTCCAATCAGTTTCAAGCTGGGGGGCTTTAGTGTGTGAGAAAAATGTGATAACCGTTACACGATGGAAACCTACACACTAGATCAGGGGTCTCCAAACCAGTCCTAAAGGCCACTGTGGGTCCTGGTTTTTGTTCCGGCCGATCCAGCAGAGACAGTTGAACCAATGAGGCTTCTGCTAAAACAATCCACACCTGACTGCAATCAACTGATTGCACTTGTAAAACACCAGATTGGGGAAAAAGTGTCGTCATCTTGTTTGGTAGGAATGAAATCCTGCACCCACAGTAGCCCTTTGTGGAATAGGTTGGGCACCCCTGCACTCGATCCATTGGGTAGAAGGCCCGACCAAACTCTTGCCCCAGCTGAGGGGGCAACAGGTTGATTTTCTTTAAAAGTATGTAACAATCATGATTCCAATCAGTTTCAAGCTGGGGGGCTTTAGTGTGTGAGAAAAATGTGATAACCGCTACACGATGGAAACCTACACACTAGATCAGGGGTCTCCAAACCAGTCCTCAAGGCCCACTGTGGGTCCTGGTTTTTGTTCCAGCAGAGACAGTTGAACCAATGAGGCTTCTGCTAAAACAAGCCACATCTGACTGCAATAAACTGATTGCACTTGTAAAACACCAGATTGGGGAAAAAGTGTCGTCATCTTGTTTGGTAGGAATGAAATCCTGCACCCACAGTGGACCTTTGTGGTATAGGTTGGGGACCCCTGCACTAGATCCATTGGGTAGAAGGCCCGACCAAACTCTTGCCCCAGCGGAGGGGGCAACAGGTTGAGCTCCGTTACAAAAAAACACCAACCATGTTTCCACCCAGTTTCGAGCTGGGGACCTTCTGCGTGGGAGGCAAACGTGATAACCACTACACTATGGAAACCTACACACTAGATCCATTGGGTAGAAGGCCCGACCAAACTCTTGCCCCAGCTGAGGGGGCAAAAGGTTGATTTTCTATAAAAGAATGTAACAACCATGTTTCCACCCAGTTTCGATCTGGGGACCTTCTGCGTGTTAGGCAAACGTGATAACCACTACACTATGGAAACCTACACACTGAATCCATTGGGTAGAAGGCCCGACCAAACTCTTGCCCCAGCTGAGGGGGCAACAGGTTGATTTTCTTTAAAAGTATGTAACAATCATGTTTCCAATCAGTTTCAAGCTGGGGGGCTTTAGTGTGTGAGAAAAATGTGATAACCGTTACACGATGGAAACCTACACACTAGATCAGGGGTCTCCAAACCAGTCCTAAAGGCCACTGTGGGTCCTGGTTTTTGTTCCGGCCGATCCAGCAGAGACAGTTGAACCAATGAAGCTTCTGCTAAAACAATCCACACCTGATTGCAATCAACTGATTGCACTTGTAAAACACCAGATTGGGGAAAAAGTGTCGTCATCTTGTTTGGTAGGAATGAAATCCTGCACCCACAGTGGCCCTTTGTGGAATAGGTTGGGCACCCCTGCACTCGATCCATTGGGTAGAAGGCCCGACCAAACTCTTGCCCCAGCTGAGGGGACAACAGGTTGAGCTCCGTTACAAAAACACACCAACCATGTTTCCACCCAGTTTCGAGCTGGGGACCTTCTGCGTGTTAGGCAAACGTGATAACCACTACACTATGGAAACCTACAAACTGAATCCATTGGGTAGAAGACCCGACCAAACTCTTGCCCCAGCTGAGGGGGCAACAGGTTGATTTTCTTTAAAAGTATGTAACAATCATGTTTCCAATCAGTTTCAAGCTGGGGGGCTTTAGTGTGTGAGAAAAATGTGATAACCGTTACACGATGGAAACCTACACACTAGATCAGGGGTCTCCAAACCAGTCCTAAAGGCCACTGTGGGTCCTGGTTTTTGTTCCGGCCGATCCAGCAGAGACAGTTGAACCAATGAGGCTTCTGCTAAAACAATCCACACCTGACTGCAATCAACTGATTGCACTTGTAAAACACCAGATTGGGGAAAAAGTGTCGTCATCTTGTTTGGTAGGAATGAAATCCTGCACCCACAGTGGACCTTTGTGGTATAGGTTGGGGACCCCTGCACTAGATCCATTGGGTAGAAGGCCCGACCAAACTCTTGCCCCAGCGGAGGGGGCAACAGGTTGAGCTCCGTTACAAAAAAACACCAACCATGTTTCCACCCAGTTTCGAGCTGGGGACCTTTTGCGTGTGAGGCAAACGTGATAACCACTACACTATGGAAACCTACACACTAGATCCATTGGGTAGAAGGCCCGACCAAACTCTTGCCCCAGCTGAGGGGGCAAAAGGTTGATTTTCTATAAAAGAATGTAACAACCATGTTTCCACCCAGTTTCGATCCGGGGACCTTCTGCGTGTTGGGCAAACGTGATAACCACTACACTATGGAAACCTACACACTGAATCCATTGAGTAGAAGGCCCGACCAAACTCTTGCCCCAGCTGAGGGGGCAACAGGTTGATTTTCTTTAAAAGTATGTAACAATCATGTTTCCAATCAGTTTCAAGCTGGGGGGCTTTAGTGTGTGAGAAAAATGTGATAACCGTTACACGATGGAAACCTACACACTAGATCAGGGGTCTCCAAACCAGTCCTAAAGGCCACTGTGGGTCCTGGTTTTTGTTCCGGCCGATCCAGCAGAGACAGTTGAACCAATGAGGCTTCTGCTAAAACAATCCACACCTGACTGCAATCAACTGATTGCACTTGTAAAACACCAGATTGGGGAAAAAGTGTCGTCATCTTGTTTGGTAGGAATGAAATCCTGCACCCACAGTAGCCCTTTGTGGAATAGGTTGGGCACCCCTGCACTCGATCCATTGGGTAGAAGGCCCGACCAAACTCTTGCCCCAGCTGAGGGGGCAACAGGTTGATTTTCTTTAAAAGTATGTAACAATCATGATTCCAATCAGTTTCAAGCTGGGGGGCTTTAGTGTGTGAGAAAAATGTGATAACCGCTACACGATGGAAACCTACACACTAGATCAGGGGTCTCCAAACCAGTCCTCAAGGCCCACTGTGGGTCCTGGTTTTTGTTCCAGCAGAGACAGTTGAACCAATGAGGCTTCTGCTAAAACAATCCACACCTGACTGCAATCAACTGATTGCACTTGTAAAACACCAGATTGGGGAAAAAGTGTCGTCATCTTGTTCGGTAGGAATGAAATCCTGCACCCACAGTGGACCTTTGTGGTATAGGTTGGGGACCCCTGCACTAGATCCATTGGGTAGAAGGCCCGACCAAACTCTTGCCCCAGCGGAGGGGGCAACAGGTTGAGCTCCGTTACAAAAAAACACCAACCATGTTTCCACCCAGTTTCGAGCTGGGGACCTTTTGCGTGTGAGGCAAACGTGATAACCACTACACTATGGAAACCTACACACTAGATCCATTGGGTAGAAGGCCCGACCAAACTCTTGCCCCAGCTGAGGGGGCAAAAGGTTGATTTTCTATAAAAGAATGTAACAACCATGTTTCCACCCAGTTTCGATCCGGGGACCTTCTGCGTGTTAGGCAAACGTGATAACCACTACACTATGGAAACCTACACACTGAATCCATTGAGTAGAAGGCCCGACCAAACTCTTGCCCCAGCTGAGGGGGCAACAGGTTGATTTTCTTTAAAAGTATGTAACAATCATGTTTCCAATCAGTTTCAAGCTGGGGGGCTTTAGTGTGTGAGAAAAATGTGATAACCGTTACACGATGGAAACCTACACACTAGATCAGGGGTCTCCAAACCAGTCCTAAAGGCCACTGTGGGTCCTGGTTTTTGTTCCGGCCGATCCAGCAGAGACAGTTGAACCAATGAGGCTTCTGCTAAAACAATCCACACCTGACTGCAATCAACTGATTGCACTTGTAAAACACCAGATTGGGGAAAAAGTGTCGTCATCTTGTTTGGTAGGAATGAAATCCTGCACCCACAGTAGCCCTTTGTGGAATAGGTTGGGCACCCCTGCACTCGATCCATTGGGTAGAAGGCCCGACCAAACTCTTGCCCCAGCTGAGGGGGCAACAGGTTGATTTTCTTTAAAAGTATGTAACAATCATGATTCCAATCAGTTTCAAGCTGGGGGGCTTTAGTGTGTGAGAAAAATGTGATAACCGCTACACGATGGAAACCTACACACTAGATCAGGGGTCTCCAAACCAGTCCTCAAGGCCCACTGTGGGTCCTGGTTTTTGTTCCAGCAGAGACAGTTGAACCAATGAGGCTTCTGCTAAAACAAGCCACATCTGACTGCAATAAACTGATTGCACTTGTAAAACACCAGATTGGGGAAAAAGTGTCGTCATCTTGTTTGGTAGGAATGAAATCCTGCACCCACAGTGGACCTTTGTGGTATAGGTTGGGGACCCCTGCACTAGATCCATTGGGTAGAAGGCCCGACCAAACTCTTGCCCCAGCGGAGGGGGCAACAGGTTGAGCTCCGTTACAAAAAAACACCAACCATGTTTCCACCCAGTTTCGAGCTGGGGACCTTTTGCGTGTGAGGCAAACGTGATAACCACTACACTATGGAAACCTACACACTAGATCCATTGGGTAGAAGGCCCGACCAAACTCTTGCCCCAGCTGAGGGGGCAACAGGTTGATTTTCTTTAAAAGTATGTAACAATCATGTTTCCAATCAGTTTCAAGCTGGGGGGCTTTAGTGTGTGAGAAAAATGTGATAACCGTTACACGATGGAAACCTACACACTAGATCAGGGGTCTCCAAACCAGTCCTAAAGGCCAATGTGGGTCCTGGTTTTTGTTCCGGCCGATCCAGCAGAGACAGTTGAACCAATGAAGCTTCTGCTAAAACAATCCACACCTGATTGCAATCAACTGATTGCACTTGTAAAACACCAGATTGGGGAAAAAGTGTCGTCATCTTGTTTGGTAGGAATGAAATCCTGCACCCACAGTGGCCCTTTGTGGAATAGGTTGGGCACCCCTGCACTCGATCCATTGGGTAGAAGGCCCGACCAAACTCTTGCCCCAGCTGAGGGGACAACAGGTTGAGCTCCGTTACAAAAACACACCAACCATGTTTCCACCCAGTTTCGAGCTGGGGACCTTCTGCGTGTTAGGCAAACGTGATAACCACTACACTATGGAAACCTACAAACTGAATCCATTGGGTAGAAGACCCGACCAAACTCTTGCCCCAGCTGAAGGGGCAACAGGTTGATTTTCTTTAAAAGTATGTAACAATCATGTTTCCAATCAGTTTCAAGCTGGGGGGCTTTAGTGTGTGAGAAAAATGTGATAACCGTTACACGATGGAAACCTACACACTAGATCAGGGGTCTCCAAACCAGTCCTAAAGGCCACTGTGGGTCCTGGTTTTTGTTCCGGCCGATCCAGCAGAGACAGTTGAACCAATGAGGCTTCTGCTAAAACAATCCACACCTGACTGCAATCAACTGATTGCACTTGTAAAACACCAGATTGGGGAAAAAGTGTCGTCATCTTGTTTGGTAGGAATGAAATCCTGCACCCACAGTGGACCTTTGTGGTATAGGTTGGGGACCCCTGCACTAGATCCATTGGGTAGAAGGCCCGACCAAACTCTTGCCCCAGCGGAGGGGGCAACAGGTTGAGCTCCGTTACAAAAAAACACCAACCATGTTTCCACCCAGTTTCGAGCTGGGGACCTTTTGCGTGTGAGGCAAACGTGATAACCACTACACTATGGAAACCTACACACTAGATCCATTGGGTAGAAGGCCCGACCAAACTCTTGCCCCAGCTGAGGGGGCAAAAGGTTGATTTTCTATAAAAGAATGTAACAACCATGTTTCCACCCAGTTTCGATCCGGGGACCTTCTGCGTGTTAGGCAAACGTGATAACCACTACACTATGGAAACCTACACACTGAATCCATTGAGTAGAAGGCCCGACCAAACTCTTGCCCCAGCTGAGGGGGCAACAGGTTGATTTTCTTTAAAAGTATGTAACAATCATGTTTCCAATCAGTTTCAAGCTGGGGGGCTTTAGTGTGTGAGAAAAATGTGATAACCGTTACACGATGGAAACCTACACACTAGATCAGGGGTCTCCAAACCAGTCCTAAAGGCCACTGTGGGTCCTGGTTTTTGTTCCGGCCGATCCAGCAGAGACAGTTGAACCAATGAGGCTTCTGCTAAAACAATCCACACCTGACTGCAATCAACTGATTGCACTTGTAAAACACCAGATTGGGGAAAAAGTGTCGTCATCTTGTTTGGTAGGAATGAAATCCTGCACCCACAGTAGCCCTTTGTGGAATAGGTTGGGCACCCCTGCACTCGATCCATTGGGTAGAAGGCCCGACCAAACTCTTGCCCCAGCTGAGGGGGCAACAGGTTGATTTTCTTTAAAAGTATGTAACAATCATGATTCCAATCAGGAGGGTTGAGCTCCGCCCGGACTCCAGACAGTTCGGTGGTCGGATTGGCTCACGGTTTGGCGGGAGTGATGGCAGAGGGAAGTGACGAAGTCGGAAGTGAGATGGAGGGGATGGGATGTCAAACGGCGAACCGGGAAAATGCCGGGTGGAGTAAGGTGGGTGAACGGCAGTTAAACCGGAAAAAGCGCAAGAAATCGGAAAAGGAGACGAGGAGAAGGGAATTGGAGTGTTTGGAGTCGAGTAGTGACGGTGAACGCGGTGATCGAGAAAGACAAAGCGACGAATACAAGGTATTTGTGAAGCTGGCGCAGGAAGGAGCGTCGTTTGGTGAGTGGAACCCGATTAAACTGTCTAAAGCAATCCATAGGGCTATAGGGGAATCGAAGTCGGTAAAACAACTGCGGAATGGATCGCTGTTAATATTGTGCCAGAACGGAGTGCAACAGGGGAAGACACTGCGGCTGACTAGAATTGACGGGAAAGAGGTGATTTGTTCATTGCCGGATGAGAGACGCCTGAACAGGGGAGTGATTACTGGAATCCCTACGAGTGTGACTGTGGACCAGATTAAAGAAAATGTGAAGGGGGCTGAGGTGGCAGAGGTCGTCCGATTGAAGGCTAATAGGAATGGGAATAAAGTTGACAGTTTATCGGTTATGCTTAAGTTTGAGGGGGGATCGCTGCCTACTAAAGTGTTCTTGGGGTATTTTAGTTATGAAGTGCGACCATTTGTTCCTCCTCCACTGCGGTGCTATAAGTGTCAAAGGTTTGGTCATATTGCGGCAGTGTGTAAGGGGAAGCTCAGGTGCGGAAGGTGTGCGGGGGAGCATGAGTATGGGAAGTGTGGGGATAAGGCTCGACTGAAGTGCTGTAATTGTGGTGGGGAGCATGCCTCAGCGTATAGGGGCTGTGAGGTTAGTCAGAGAGCAGCGGAGATACAAAGGATGCGGGTTACGCAGGGGATCTCGTACGCTGATGCGGCAAAGAAAGTGGGGACAAGGCGACTGGACGGTACTGACATAGCGGCGTTAGGGGATAATGGAGCGTGCGTGGGCGGTGTCAAAATGAATGAAGACTCTTTAATAGTGAGTAAGAGGGACTTCGTTTTGTTTATGGTTGAGGCGATAAATTGTACTGCGCAGACAAGTAGCAAAACTGAGAAAATCAAGATTATTGTTAAAGCGGCTGAGAAATATCTGAATATTAAGGATCTACGTTGGGAAGTTGTAACGGAAAAACTGGCGGGGGAGACTCTGAGCTCACAAGTGTGGAATGGTGGGCCGTCATGTGCTTAGTTTTGATGCAATGGAATGCTCGAAGCCTTATAGCCAATGGCCAGGAGATGAAGAGGTTTGTGGCGGAATTGAGGGTGGAACCACATGTTATTTGCATCCAGGAAACGTGGTTAAAGCCGCAGTGGGATTTCAGAATAGGTGGATATGAAACAGTGAGGAACGATAGGGGGGATAGAAGAGGGGGCGGGGTGGCGACCTTTATTAAAAGGGGTTTAAACTATAAGGTAGAGGAAAAGGGTGCGGGGTTTGAGTCGATTAGAATAAAGCTGTGGACTGGGCTGGGTGTCGTGGATATAATAAATTATTACAATCCGGGCAATAGAATAGATAAGGGGGATCTTGATATGGTGAGGGGACAGAAGGGGGGAAGAGTGGTATGGTGTGGTGACTTTAATGCACATAGCACGTTGTGGGGTGGCAAACATACGGACACGAATGGGGCAGCATTAGAAGACTATTTGGAGGAAAATAATCTGGTGTGCGTAAATGATGGTGGTGGGACTAGATATAATAGTGCATCGAACACTGAAAGTACACTGGATTTGACACTTGTATCAGCCGAATTGGCTGGATTTTGTGAATGGGGAGTACTCAAAGGGACAACTGTGGGGAGTGATCACTACCCAGTTATTTGCAAGATGGGAACTGACCCGTGTGGGATTGGTGAGGTACGAACAATGAAATGGAACTTCGCCAAGGCGGACTGGGATGGGTTCAGGCTTAAGAGTGATGACAGGTGTGGAGAAATTTCAGAAGAAAGGATGGAAAACACGGGGGTATTTAATGAAGCAGTGGTGGGGGCCATAGTGCAGGCGGCGCAGGATACCATCCCTAGGTCACGTGGGAGTACTTACAATAAGAGGGTTCCGTGGTGGAATGATGAGTGTAGGCAAGCAATTAGGGAAAGGAACAGAGCGTTCAGGCTCCTCAAACGGCACCACACAATGGGGACATTATGTCAGTATAAGCAGAAACAAGCAGTGGTACGAAGGCGCATAAGGTCGGCAAAACGTGCATTTTGGGGAGGTTATTGTGATAAAATTGGTAGGGAAACTCAGTTGTCGGATGTGTGGGGCATGATACGGCGTATGAATGGACTTAAAGGGGGCACCGTTTCAACAGTTCTACATGAGGGGGACAAAGCAGTGGTGGGAGCTGAAAGGGCAGAATTGCTGGCTAAGACGTTTGTTGGGATTCACAGCATGGGGAATTTGACACATGGAGCCAAAGCGAGTAGGGAGGAGACTCTCAGTCGGTATCCGGGAACTAAAAATAGGAGGCCGGTGACAGGCGGGGACTTCGATGTGCCATTCGGCTTATATGAATTGAAGAAAACATTAGCGAACGTGAAGCGCAAATACACAGCACCGGGGAAGGATGCGGTGTGTTATAGTATGTTGGCACATATGAGTGAACAAGGGTTGGGAGTGGTCCTAAAACTTTTTAACAGAATCTGGGAAACGGGTGAGGTGCCAGTGCAGTGGAAGGAGGCAGTGGTGATTCCAATTCTAAAACCAGGGAAGGATTCGACGAGGCCGGAAAATTACAGGCCTATAGCGCTGACCTCCCAATTGGGGAAAACTATGGAGAGAATGGTGGTGCATAGGTTGAATCACGCTCTGGAGTGGGACAACTGTTTAACTCAGTGTCAAAGTGGGTTCCGAAAAGGGAGAGGAACGATGGATAATATAATATGTCTGGAATCCGAGATTAGTAGGGCCCGAGTAAATAAGGAAATGGTGATAGCTGTATTATTCGATATTGAAAAAGCATATGATATGTTGTGGATAGAGGGGCTTCTTATTAAATTGACTAGATTGGGGGTGAAGGGGAGATTGTATAATTGGATATTGAGTTTTATGTTGAATAGAAAAATAGAAGTGCGGGTAGGTGCAGACTTGTCTGGGGTGTACCAGGTGGACAATGGGACTCCCCAAGGGAGTGTCTGTAGTCCAACCTTATTTAATATTATGATTAATGATATATTTGATGATGTTGGACCAGGAGTAGGGAGGGCATTGTATGCCGATGATGGGGTGTTGTGGGTGAGAGGGCGAAATGGCGACTTTCTTCAAAAGAAGATGCAAATGGCTATTAATAGGGTTGAGGAGTGGGCGGACAGGTGGGGCTTTAGGTTCTCGATTGTGAAGACGCAGGCAATATGCTTCTATGGGAGACATAGGGAGGTGGAGTTAAAATTGTATGGACGAGTAATTGAACAGGTAAAAAGCGTGAGGTTTTTAGGGATGTGGTTTGATGAAAAGCTTACATGGGCACAGCATATAGATGGATTGGTGGAAAAATGTAAAAAGGTCAATAACATATTGAGGTGCCTGTCAGGGAGGGATTGGGGAGCAGCGAGAGCTGCCTTACTCAATATATATCGGGCGATCATGAGGTCTTCAATTGATTATGGGTGTATGGCTTATGCCTCGGCAGCGAACTCCCACCTCAGAAAGCTGGAGGTGCAACAAGCGCACGGTCTGAGAATATGCAGTGGAGCTTTCAGAACGTCACCAGTCGCAGCAGTACAGGTGGAATTGGGGGAGCTCCCGTTGAGACTTAGAAGATTGAAAATTATGCTTGCGTATTGGGTGAGTGTAAGGGGCCATGGAGACACACATCCAGTAAAGAAAGTGTTGATGGACAGGTGGGAGGACACAAATCAACAGAAGATGACCTTCAGCGGGGTGGGGAATGCAGTGGCAGAACTGGCAGGGCTTAGCCAGTTGGAGTTCGGCAAAACAGTACCAGTATCCAGTGTTGCGCCCTGGCTATTCACAATGCCGGTGGTAAATTTTGGGATTAAGGAAGTGATCCGGGAGAGGGGAAACCAGGGTATGGTGGCTGAGGAGTATCTGGGACAGAGGTATGGGCAAAGCGTTCTGGTATTTACGGACGGGTCGAAGGATCCGGAAACTGGACGTACTGGGGCGGCGGTACATGTGCCGAGTTACAATGTGGACATTAAAACAAGGTGTACAGATCACTTGTCTGTTTATGCAGTGGAAGTAACAGCAATTATAATGGCACTTGGTTGGGTTCAAACAAATGGGATAAAATTGGCAGTGATTGCTTCGGACAGTTGGTCGGCGCTCACGAGTATTTTAACCATGAAGTCCAGTAGACTTGACTTAGTATTTGAATTGCACAGGCTAATGTATGAAGCACAGAAAGGTGGGCTCAGGGTGGAGTTTGTGTGGGTCCCGGCGCACGTGGGGATTGAGGGAAATGAGGTAGTGGACATCCTGGCCAAGCAATCGCTGAGAGCACTGGGGATAGAAAGGCAGGGCGTCCTGAGTAGAGCGGAAGGGAAATCCATTATTGGGGGCTACATACAAAAGAGGTGGCAAGAGTATTGGGAAGCACAAGAAACGGGGAGACATTTTTTCTCAATACAGTCACAGGTGGGTGTGGGAAGGAGATTGGGGAGAAGCAGAAGGGAGGAGGTGGTGTTGAGTCGAATGAGGATAGGACACACGGGGCTAAATGATTCGTTGCATAGGATAGGAAAACACAAAGATGGGAAATGTAAACACTGTGGGGAGCGTGAAACGGTTGAACACATTCTAATGGTATGCGGGAAGTATGGAGAGCAGAGGGATCGGTTCAGAATGGTGCTGCACCAGGCAGAAGAGACATTTGGGATGGGAAATGTTCTGCAGATGAAAAGGGCCAATATTCAAAAAGGGCTAATAAAGTTTCTCAGGGACACAGGGTTGTTGGACAGGATATAGGAAGAGGGTAATTCATTAGTATTTAATTCGGTTGTTACTATGTCATTTATCCAATTTTTTGGCTCGGGTTTTATCTACACTCTGGGTGTGTTTCACTGGTTGTCAGGAGGGATTACTTTCAGTCTGTAACTGCCAGATCTCGTGCTAAACCGTCGGTCCAGTAGGTGGCGGTAATGCCCCACGGCACCGAGGGGTAAACTGCCAATAAACAAAAAGAAGAAGAAGAAGAAGAAGATTCCAATCAGTTTCAAGCTGGGGGGCTTTAGTGTGTGAGAAAAATGTGATAACCGCTACACGATGGAAACCTACACACTAGATCAGGGGTCTCCAAACCAGTCCTCAAGGCCCACTGTGGGTCCTGGTTTTTGTTCCAGCAGAGACAGTTGAACCAATGAGGCTTCTGCTAAAACAAGCCACATCTGACTGCAATAAACTGATTGCACTTGTAAAACACCAGATTGGGGAAAAAGTGTCGTCATCTTGTTTGGTAGGAATGAAATCCTGCACCCACAGTGGACCTTTGTGGTATAGGTTGGGGACCCCTGCACTAGATCCATTGGGTAGAAGGCCCGACCAAACTCTTGCCCCAGCGGAGGGGGCAACAGGTTGAGCTCCGTTACAAAAAAACACCAACCATGTTTCCACCCAGTTTCGAGCTGGGGACCTTTTGCGTGTGAGGCAAACGTGATAACCACTACACTATGGAAACCTACACACTAGCTCCATTGGGTAGAAGGCCCGACCAAACTCTTGCCCCAGCTGAGGGGGCAAAAGGTTGATTTTCTATAAAAGAATGTAACAACCATGTTTCCACCCAGTTTCGATCAGGGGACCTTCAGCGTGTTAGGCAAACGTGATAACCACTACACTATGGAAACCTACACACTGAATCCATTGGGTAGAAGGCCCGACCAAACTCTTGCCCCAGCTGAGGGGGCAACAGGTTGATTTTCTTTAAAAGTATGTAACAATCATGTTTCCAATCAGTTTCAAGCTGCGGGGCTTTAGTGTGTGAGAAAAATGTGATAACCGTTACACGATGGAAACCTACACACTAGATCAGGGGTCTCCAAACCAGTCCTAAAGGCCACTGTGGGTCCTGGTTTTTGTTCCGGCCGATCCAGCAGAGACAGTTGAACCAATGAAGCTTCTGCTAAAACAATCCACACCTGATTGCAATCAACTGATTGCACTTGTAAAACACCAGATTGGGGAAAAAGTGTCGTCATCTTGTTTGGTAGGAATGAAATCCTGCACCCACAGTGGCCCTTTGTGGAATAGGTTGGGCACCCCTGCACTCGATCCATTGGGTAGAAGGCCCGACCAAACTCTTGCCCCAGCTGAGGGGACAACAGGTTGAGCTCCGTTACAAAAACACACCAACCATGTTTCCACCCAGTTTCGAGCTGGGGACCTTCTGCGTGTTAGGCAAACGTGATAACCACTACACTATGGAAACCTACACACTGAATCCATTGGGTAGAAGACCCGACCAAACTCTTGCCCCAGCTGAAGGGGCAACAGGTTGATTTTCTTTAAAAGTATGTAACAATCATGTTTCCAATCAGCTTCAAGCTGGGGGGCTTTAGTGTGTGAGAAAAATGTGATAACCGTTACACGATGGAAACCTACACACTAGATCAGGGGTCTCCAAACCTGTCCTAAAGGCCACTGTGGGTCCTGGTTTTTGTTCCGGCCGATCCAGCAGAGACAGTTGAACCAATGAGGCTTCTGCTAAAACAATCCACACCTGCCTGCAATCAACTGATTGCACTTGTAAAACACCAGATTGGGGAAAAAGTGTCGTCATCTTGTTTGGTAGGAATAAAATCCTGCACCCACAGTAGCCCTTTGTGGAATAGGTTGGGCACCCCTGCACTCGATCCATTGGGTAGAAGGCCCGACCAAACTGTTGCCCCAGCTGAGGGGGCAACAGGTTGATTTTCTTTAAAAGTATGTAACAATCATGTTTCCAATCAGTTTCAAGCTGGGGGGCTTTAGTGTGTGAGAAAAATGTGATAACCGCTACACGATGGAAACCTACACACTAGATCAGGGGTCTCCAAACCAGTCCTCAAGGCCCACTGTGGGTCCTGGTTTTTGTTCCAGCAGAGACAGTTGAACCAATGAGGCTTCTGCTAAAACAAGCCACATCTGACTGCAATAAACTGATTGCACTTGTAAAACACCAGATTGGGGAAAAAGTGTCGTCATCTTGTTTGGTAGGAATGAAATCCTGCACCCACAGTGGACCTTTGTGGTATAGGTTGGGGACCCCTGCACTAGATCCATTGGGTAGAAGGCCCGACCAAACTCTTGCCCCAGCGGAGGGGGCAACAGGTTGAGCTCCGTTACAAAAAAACACCAACCATGTTTCCACCCAGTTTCGAGCTGGGGACCTTTTGCGTGTGAGGCAAACGTGATAACCACTACACTATGGAAACCGACACAGTAGATCCATTGGGTAGAAGGCCCGACCAAACTCTTGCCCCAGCTGAGGGGGCAAAAGGTTGATTTTCTATAAAAGAATGTAACAACCATGTTTCCACCCAGTTTCGATCTGGGGACCTTCTGCGTGTTAGGCAAACGTGATAACCACTACACTATGGAAACCTACACACTGAATCCATTGGGTAGAAGGCCCGACCAAACTCTTGCCCCAGCTGAGGGGGCAACAGGTTGATTTTCTTTAAAAGTATGTAACAATCATGTTTCCAATCAGTTTCAAGCTGGGGGGCTTTAGTGTGTGAGAAAAATGTGATAACCGTTACACGATGGAAACCTACACACTAGATCAGGGGTCTCCAAACCAGTCCTAAAGGCCACTGTGGGTCCTGGTTTTTGTTCCGGCCGATCCAGCAGAGACAGTTGAACCAATGAGGCTTCTGCTAAAACAAGCCACATCTGACTGCAATAAACTGATTGCACTTGTAAAACACCAGATTGGGGAAAAAGTGTCGTCATCTTGTTTGGTAGGAATGAAATCCTGCACCCACAGTGGACCTTTGTGGTATAGGTTGGGGACCCCTGCACTAGATCCATTGGGTAGAAGGCCCGACCAAACTCTTGCCCCAGCGGAGGGGGCAACAGGTTGAGCTCCGTTACAAAAAAACACCAACCATGTTTCCACCCAGTTTCGAGCTGGGGACCTTTTGCGTGTGAGGCAAACGTGATAACCACTACACTATGGAAACCTACACACTAGATCCATTGGGTAGAAGGCCCGACCAAACTCTTGCCCCAGCGGAGGGGGCAACAGGTTGAGCTCCGTTACAAAAAAACACCAACCATGTTTCCACCCAGTTTCGAGCTGGGGAGCTTTTGCGTGTGAGGCAAACGTGATAACCACTACACTATGGAAACCTACACACTGAATGCATTGGGTAGAAGGCCCGACCAAACTCTTGCCGCAGCTGAGGGGGCAACAGGTTGATTTTCTTTAAAAGTATGTAACAATCATGTTTCCAATCAGTTTCAAGCTGGGGGGCTTTAGTGTGTGAGAAAAATGTGATAACCGCTACACGATGGAAACCTACACACTAGATCAGGGGTCTCCAAACCAGTCCTCAAGGCCCACTGTGGGTCCTGGTTTTTGTTCCAGCAGAGACAGTTGAACCAATGAGGATTCTGCTAAAACAAGCCACATCTGACTGCAATAAACTGATTGCACTTGTAAAACACCAGATTGGGGAAAAAGTGTCGTCATCTTGTTTGGTAGGAATGAAATCCTGCACCCACAGTGGACCTTTGTGGTATAGGTTGGGGACCCCTGCACTAGATCCATTGGGTAGAAGGCCCGACCAAACTCTTGCCCCAGCGGAGGGGGCAACAGGTTGAGCTCCGTTACAAAAAACACCAACCATGTTTCCACCCAGTTTCGAGCTGGGGACCTTTTGCGTGTGAGGCAAACGTGATAACCACTACACTATGGAAACCTACACACTAGCTCCATTGGGTAGAAGGCCCGACCAAACTCTTGCCCCAGCTGAGGGGGCAAAAGGTTGATTTTCTATAAAAGAATGTAACAACCATGTTTCCACCCAGTTTCGATCAGGGGACCTTCAGCGTGTTAGGCAAACGTGATAACCACTACACTATGGAAACCTACACACTGAATCCATTGGGTAGAAGGCCCGACCAAACTCTTGCCCCAGCTGAGGGGGCAACAGGTTGATTTTCTTTAAAAGTATGTAACAATCATGTTTCCAATCAGTTTCAAGCTGCGGGGCTTTAGTGTGTGAGAAAAATGTGATAACCGTTACACGATGGAAACCTACACACTAGATCAGGGGTCTCCAAACCAGTCCTAAAGGCCACTGTGGGTCCTGGTTTTTGTTCCGGCCGATCCAGCAGAGACAGTTGAACCAATGAGGCTTCTGCTAAAACAATCCACACCTGCCTGCAATCAACTGATTGCACTTGTAAAACACCAGATTGGGGAAAAAGTGTCGTCATCTTGTTTGGTAGGAATAAAATCCTGCACCCACAGTAGCCCTTTGTGGAATAGGTTGGGCACCCCTGCACTCGATCCATTGGGTAGAAGGCCCGACCAAACTGTTGCCCCAGCTGAGGGGGCAACAGGTTGATTTTCTTTAAAAGTATGTAACAATCATGTTTCCAATCAGTTTCAAGCTGGGGGGCTTTAGTGTGTGAGAAAAATGTGATAACCGCTACACGATGGAAACCTACACACTAGATCAGGGGTCTCCAAACCAGTCCTCAAGGCCCACTGTGGGTCCTGGTTTTTGTTCCAGCAGAGACAGTTGAACCAATGAGGCTTCTGCTAAAACAAGCCACATCTGACTGCAATAAACTGATTGCACTTGTAAAACACCAGATTGGGGAAAAAGTGTCGTCATCTTGTTTGGTAGGAATGAAATCCTGCACCCACAGTGGACCTTTGTGGTATAGGTTGGGGACCCCTGCACTAGATCCATTGGGTAGAAGGCCCGACCAAACTCTTGCCCCAGCGGAGGGGGCAACAGGTTGAGCTCCGTTACAAAAAAACACCAACCATGTTTCCACCCAGTTTCGAGCTGGGGACCTTTTGCGTGTGAGGCAAACGTGATAACCACTACACTATGGAAACCGACACACTACATCCATTGGGTAGAAGGCCCGACCAAACTCTTGCCCCAGCTGAGGGGGCAAAAGGTTGATTTTCTATAAAAGAATGTAACAACCATGTTTCCACCCAGTTTCGATCTGGGGACCTTCTGCATGTTAGGCAAACGTGATAACCACTACACTATGGAAACCTACACACTGAATCCATTGGGTAGAAGGCCCGACCAAACTCTTGCCCCAGCTGAGGGGGCAACAGGTTGATTATCTTTAAAAGTATGTAACAATCATGTTTCCAATCAGTTTCAAGCTGGGGGGCTTTAGTGTGTGAGAAAAATGTGATAACCGTTACACGATGGAAACCTACACACTAGATCAGGGGTCTCCAAACCAGTCCTAAAGGCCACTGTGGGTCCTGGTTTTTGTTCCGGCCGATCCAGCAGAGACAGTTGAACCAATGAGGCTTCTGCTAAAACAAGCCACATCTGACTGCAATAAACTGATTGCACTTGTAAAACACCAGATTGGGGAAAAAGTGTCGTCATCTTGTTTGGTAGGAATGAAATCCTGCACCCACAGTGGACCTTTGTGGTATAGGTTGGGGACCCCTGCACTAGATCCATTGGGTAGAAGGCCCGACCAAACTCTTGCCCCAGCGGAGGGGGCAACAGGTTGAGCTCCGTTACAAAAAAACACCAACCATGTTTCCACCCAGTTTCGAGCTGGGGACCTTTTGCGTGTGAGGCAAACGTAATAACCACTACACTATGGAAACCTACACACTAGATCCATTGGGTAGAAGGCCCGACCAAACTCTTGCCCCAGCTGTGGGGGCAAAAGGTTGATTTTCTATAAAAGAATGTAACAACCATGTTTCCACCCAGTTTCGATTCGGGGACCTTCTGCGTGTTAGGCAAACGTGATAACCACTACACTATGGAAACCTACACACTGAATCCATTGAGTAGAAGGCCCGACCAAACTCTTGCCCCAGCTGAGGGGGCAACAGGTTGATTTTCTTTAAAAGTATGTAACAATCATGTTTCCAATCAGTTTCAAGCTGGGGGGCTTTAGTGTGTGAGAAAAATGTGATAACCGTTACACGATGGAAACCTACACACTAGATCAGGGGTCTCCAAACCAGTCCTAAAGGCCACTGTGGGTCCTGGTTTTTGTTCCGGCCGATCCAGCAGAGACAGTTGAACCAATGAGGCTTCTGCTAAAACAATCCACACCTGACTGCAATCAACTGATTGCACTTGTAAAACACCAGATTGGGGAAAAAGTGTCGTCATCTTGTTTGGTAGGAATGAAATCCTGCACCCACAGTAGCCCTTTGTGGAATAGGTTGGGCACCCCTGCACTCGATCCATTGGGTAGAAGGCCCGACCAAACTCTTGCCCCAGCTGAGGGGGCAACAGGTTGATTTTCTTTAAAAGTATGTAACAATCATGTTTCCAATCAGTTTCAAGCTGGGGGGCTTTAGTGTGTGAGAAAAATGTGATAACCGCTACACGATGGAAACCTACACACTAGATCAGGGGTCTCCAAACCAGTCCTCAAGGCCCACTGTGGGTCCTGGTTTTTGTTCCAGCAGAGACAGTTGAACCAATGAGGCTTCTGCTAAAACAAGCCACATCTGACTGCAATAAACTGATTGCACTTGTAAAACACCAGATTGGGGAAAAAGTGTCGTCATCTTGTTTGGTAGGAATGAAATCCTGCACCCACAGTGGACCTTTGTGGTATAGGTTGGGGACCCCTGCACTAGATCCATTGGGTAGAAGGCCCGACCAAACTCTTGCCCCAGCGGAGGGGGCAACAGGTTGAGCTCCGTTACAAAAAAACACCAACCATGTTTCCACCCAGTTTCGAGCTGGGGACCTTTTGCGTGTGAGGCAAACGTGATAACCACTACACTATGGAAACCTACACACTAGATCCATTGGGTAGAAGGCCCGACCAAACTCTTGCCCCAGCTGAGGGGGCAAAAGGTTGATTTTCTATAAAAGAATGTAACAACCATGTTTCCACCCAGTTTCGATCTGGGGACCTTCTGCGTGTTAGGCAAACGTGATAACCACTACACTATGGAAACCTACACACTGAATCCATTGGGTAGAAGGCCCGACCAAACTCTTTCCCCAGCTGAGGGGGCAACAGGTTGATTTTCTTTAAAAGTATGTAACAATCATGTTTCCAATCAGTTTCAAGCTGGGGGGCTTTAGTGTGTTAGAAAAATGTGATAACCGTTACACGATGGAAACCTACACACTAGATCAGGGGTCTCCAAACCAGTCCTAAAGGCCACTGTGGGTCCTGGTTTTTGTTCCGGCCGATCCAGCAGAGACAGTTGAACCAATGAGGCTTCTGCTAAAACAATCCACACCTGACTGCAATCAACTGATTGCACTTGTAAAACACCAGATTGGGGAAAAAGTGTCGTCATCTTGTTTGGTAGGAATGAAATCCTGCACCCACAGTGGCCCTTTGTGGAATAGGTTGGGCACCCCTGCACTCGATACATTGGGTAGAAGGCCCGACCAAACTCTTGCCCCAGCTGAGGGGACAACAGGTTGAGCTCCGTTACAAAAACACACCAACCATGTTTCCACCCAGTTTCGATCTGGGGACCTTCTGCGTGTTAGGCAAACGTGATAACCACTACACTATGGAAACCTACACACTGAATCCATTGGGTAGAAGGCCCGACCAAACTCTTGCCCCAGCTGAGGGGGCAACAGGTTGATTTTCTTTAAAAGTATGTAACAATCATGTTTCCAATCAGTTTCAAGCTGGGGGGCTTTAGTGTGTGAGAAAAAATGTGATAACCGCTACACGATGGAAACCTACACACTAGATCAGGGGTCTCCAAACCAGTCCTCAAGGCCCACTGTGGGTCCTGGTTTTTGTTCCAGCAGAGACAGTTGAGCCAATGAGGCTTCTGCTAAAACAAGCCACATCTGACTGCAATAAATTGATTGCACTTGTAAAACACCAGATTGGGGAAAAAGTGTCGTCATCTTGTTTGGTAGGAATGAAATCCTGCACCCACAGTGGACCTTTGTGGAATAGGTTGGGCACCCCTGCACTCGATCCATTGGGTAGAAGGCCCGACCAAACTCTTGCCCCAGCTGTGGGGGCAAAAGGTTGATTTTCTATAAAAGAATGTAACAACCATGTTTCCACCCAGTTTCGATTCGGGGACCTTCTGCGTGTTAGGCAAACGTGATAACCACTACACTATGGAAACCTACATACTGAATCCATTGGGTAGAAGGCCCGACCAAACTCTTGCCCCAGCTGAGGGGGCAACAGGATTTCAAGCTTCAAGCTGGGGGGCTTTAGTGTGTGAGAAAAATGTGATAACCGTTACACGATGGAAACCTACACACTAGATCAGGGGTCTCCAAACCAGTCCTAAAGGCCACTGTGCGTCCTGGTTTTTGTTCCGGCCGATCCAGCAGAGACAGTTGAACCAATGAGGCTTCTGCTAAAACAATCCACACCTGACTGCAATCAACTGATTGCACTTGTAAAACACCAGATTGGGGAAAAAGTGTCGTCATCTTGTTTGGTAGGAATGAAATCCTGCACCCACAGTAGCCCTTTGTGGAATAGGTTGGGCACCCCTGCACTCGATCCATTGGGTAGAAGGCCCGACCAAACTCTTGCCCCAGCTGAGGGGGCAACAGGTTGATTTTCTTTAAAAGTATGTAACAATCATGTTTCCAATCAGTTTCAAGCTGGGGGGCTTTAGTGTGTGAGAAAAATGTGATAACCGCTACACGATGGAAACCTACACACTAGATCAGGGGTCTCCAAACCAGTCCTCAAGGCCCACTGTGGGTCCTGGTTTTTGTTCCAGCAGAGACAGTTGAACCAATGAGGCTTCTGCTAAAACAAGCCACATCTGATTGCAATAAACTGATTGCACTTTTAAAACACCAGATTGGGGAAAAAGTGTCGTCATCTTGTTTGGTAGGAATGAAATCCTGCACCCACAGTGGACCTTTGTGGTATAGGTTGGGGACCCCTGCACTAGATCCATTGGGTAGAAGGCCCGACCAAACTCTTGCCCCAGCTGAGGGGGCAACAGGTTGATTTTCTTTAAAAGTATGTAACAATCATGTTTCCAATCAGTTTCAAGCTGGGGGGCTTTAGTGTGTGAGAAAAATGTGATAACCGCTACACGATGGAAACCTACACACTAGATCAGGGGTCTCCAAACCAGTCCTAAAGGCCACTGTGGGTCCTGGTTTTTGTTCCGGCCGATCCAGCAGAGACAGTTGAACCAATGAGGCTTCTGCTAAAACAATCCACACCTGACTGCAATCAACTGATTGCACTTGTAAAACACCAGATTGGGGAAAAAGTGTCGTCATCTTGTTTGGTAGGAATGAAATCCTGCACCCACAGTGGCCCTTTGTGGAATAGGTTGGGCACCCCTGCACTCGATCCATTGGGTAGAAGGCCCGACCAAACTCTTGCCCCAGCTGAGGGGACAACAGGTTGAGCTCCGTTACAAAAACACACCAACCATGTTTCCAATCAGTTTCAAGCTGGGGGGCTTTAGTGTGTGAGAAAAAATGTGATAACCGCTACACGATGGAAACCTACACACTAGATCAGGGGTCTCCAAACCAGTCCTCAAGGCCCACTGTGGGTCCTGGTTTTTGTTCCAGCAGAGACAGTTGAGCCAATGAGGCTTCTGCTAAAACAAGCCACATCTGACTGCAATAAATTGATTGCACTTGTAAAACACCAGATTGGGGAAAAAGTGTCGTCATCTTGTTTGGTAGGAATGAAATCCTGCACCCACAGTGGACCTTTGTGGAATAGGTTGGGGACCCCTGCACTAGATCCATTGGGTAGAAGGCCCGACCAAACTCTTGCCCCAGCGGAGGGGGCAACAGGTTGAGCTCCGTTACAAAAAAACACCAACCATGTTTCCACCCAGTTTCGAGCTGGGGACCTTTTGCGTGTGAGGCAAACGTGATAACCACTACACTATGGAAACCTACACACTAGATCCATTGGGTAGAAGGCCCGACCAAACTCTTGCCCCAGCTGAGGGGGCAACAGGTTGATCTCCGTTCCAAAAACACACCAAAGATGTTTCCACCCAGTTTCGAGCTGGGGACCTTTTGCGTGTGAGGTAAACGTGACAACCACTAGACTATGGAAACTTACACACAACACACCTTGGGTAGAAGTCCCGACCAAACCCTTGCCCCAGCGGAGGGGGCAACAGTTTGATCTCCTTTACAGAAACTCACCAACCATGTTTCCATCTTGTAAGGTTTTGTCTGTTTGGCAAAATTTTAACCGCTACACTTTTTTAACAACCTCTTCATGTTTCTTAGGTAACAGGGCCAAGCAAATGGCTCACCAGCTTAACCGTAACTGATTCATCCAGTAACTGGTACAGAATAGGAACTAGCTATGTTTCCACGCAGTTTCAAACAGGGGACCTTTAGCATGTGAGGCAAACATGATAACCGCTACACTATGGAAAAAACCTTTTTGGGTTTCTTGGGTAACAGGCACCACCCAACCATTTGCCTCACCAGCTCAAGTGCAAAACATTTATGACTGTTCCGAAAAAAGAACTATCTGTGTCTCCAGCCAGGTTCAAACTGTGGATCTTTAGCCTGTGAGTCAAATGTGATAACTACTACAGTATGGAAATAAGATCCAAATGTTTCTTGGGTAACAGGCTCAACGATTTGCTTTACCAGCTGAACTGCAACAGATTCATAACTAGGAGTGGGAACCTCTTGGTACCTCACGATGCGATACGATTTGCGATACAAAGCTCACGGTAACGATGATCTGACGGTATGGCGATACAACGATGATCGATACATTGGTCAGGAAATCATTCTAGGGTATTCTACAAACAACTAACAAACAGAAAAAAGGCTTCTACTGTGAATTGGCAAGAGTTTATCAATAGTAGACGTACAATCCATTTGAACTGAGAGGGAGCAAATGTTCATTCGCTGCCATCCCACCCACTTCAAACGGATTGAACGTCTATGGCTGTCAGTGGCAGCCAATGCCAGGAAATGATTAATTAAAGTAATTTGGAGCCATTTAAGTTTATTTACCTGTTGATTTGCAGTTACTTCCTGTTGATTTGGGGGTATTTTTTGGGTCACTTCCTGTTTATTTTTAGTTACAGAACAGGAAGTGACCTGGGAATCACCAAAATGAATAGGCAGTGATTCAAACTCAACAGAAAACGACCTGTAAATGCCCTAAAATGAACAGCAAGTGACCTGTTAATGCCCTATAAAATCGGACAGAATGACTGTGAATACTCTGGTTTCAAATGAACAAACGTTCCCAGTCTAAATGGATTGGGCGTCGAGCACCGTTAATGCAGCCTTAGAGTTAACGGACACTATTATGGTAGAAAATTTTGGTTAGCAACTTGTTGGTTCCTTTTAATTTATTAATTTTTTTAGACATTGACACCTTTTTCAAACGATATCTCGATTCTTGGCAGGAACATATCGATAACCTTTCGGGATACAAATTATCACGATATACTGTATCTATTTATTTCGATATTTTGTCACACCCCTAATCATAACTGTTATAAAAAAAAAAAAGGAGCTACCTATGTTTCCACCCAGTTTCGAAAAGACCTTTTGCATGTTAGGCAAACGTGATAAGTGCCACAGTCTGGAAACAACCTCATCATGCTCTTTGGGTAACAGGTCCAACCAAACGCTTACCCGGCTGAAGTGAAACAGTTCACCCCAGGGAACGGCATGATTTGTCATAATTAATGCTGAAACGTAAATTGAATTTGGGGAGGAATTGGCTACCAACCACAACCTGTTAGAGATCACAATGATAAATATATTTTCTGTCAGCGTAATTCTGTTGAAAAATTATCGTATCTAGAGTGTCTGACGATGGCTGTAGTTCCCCGTAAATGCCTTCTGCAAATAAAAGTCTTTAAATGAGCTTTTAACTGATCCCAGGGAGAATATTATCTAAAATCCAGCTGATATCAAATGCTATGGCTTGGGAATAAGTAATATATGTCTAAAAAGGAGTAAATTCAGCTAAACACAACAGCCCATATCAACTTTAATGCAACAATCCATTTTATAGTCACAACACACTGAAAACAACAACCAAGAATCAAAGTACTAATTAATTTGCTACAACAGAATTCTTGCCCGAGATAATTAATTTAACAGCGCCACAACATTTAAGTCATTTATGTGGAACTGCTTCATTCAATGCATTCATCAAGCGAAGAAATTTAATTACACACGCCATTTCTTATAATTGCCACTTCTTACAGTTTCCCTCTGTTCTGTTTGTGTGTTTTTTATTTGACTTTTCAGATACTAACGGTAAGTTTGCCACAAAAACATAATCCACATATGAATATATTAAAGTTTTAATTATTTATTTATTTATTTTACATTTTTCAGAATCTTAGATGTTTTTTTTCCACGTTTGAATGACACAGATGTTGCTTACAAAAAGATATTTTACATTAAGAATTGAACAAAAGCAAAGAATCATTTGCATACAACTCCCCCAACCCACCAAAAAAAAAATAAATAAATAAATAAATTTGAAATGGCTGTGGGCGTTCCCGAGTGCCAGAAAAAGTGATGGATGACAGTATGTAGAAGAGTCTCCATGCAGTGGGTAACACCCTCTCAGCTGCTACAATCCAGCAAACAATAATAAGAAACCAAAAAACATGATCAAGTATCTACTTATTTATATGAAATTAACCTTGGAGAAATTTGAGGAACAACAAACCATATTATTAGAGAATTCTTTTCTGAAATGCCAGTTCTTCTGCCAATGTGACTGCTCCTTCCTTGTGTGTACTTACATCGCCAAATATATACCCCCATCTAGTGGACAAAACCAAGCCCTGCGTCGAGTTGAGAATTAATTATTGGGAATATCGTGGAATTTTATAAATTACAACAATTTCATTTATATATTTGTTGTCATGTCAGTGATAAGGAAAAGGCAAACAATGTCGAATCACATGGTCATAAACTGTTGGCCACAGGAGCTAGTGTGGTGCAGTACTGACATATTCTGTTAGCTGATTAGATGGGAATTTTCCTTTCGGATGTTTACTCTTGTTGTTCCACCAATAAAAGTTATCCATTAGTAGCACAATTATCTACCTCATTTTCCTCTCCAAAATTATGATTGTGCGAATTTCGTCATAAATGAATTCAAGGGTTCAATTCTAGGCTCTGGCCTTCCTGTGTGGAGTTTGCATGTTCTCCCCGTGCCTGTGTTGGTTTTCTCCAGGTACTCTGGTTTCCCTCACATCCCAAAAACATGCATGGTAGGCTGATCGAACACTCTAAATGGTCCCTAGGTATGAGTGTGTGCATGAATAGTTGTTGGTCTCCTTGTGCCCTGCGATTGGCTGGCAACCAATTCAGGGCGTACCCTGCCTCCTGCCCATAGTTCGCTTCGTGAGGATAAGTGGCTCAGAAAACGAATGAATAAATGAATGTATATAGTAATATAATATATACAAAATAATTGAATTGTACCACTGGTCAAAAAAATAAGTTAAACCCTGTGTGGGATCAAAATTGACCAATTTTCAAATTTGGGGATGCAGAAATCAATGGTACTTTTTAACATTTAACTGCAAAGGTTTAGTATTTTCCAGCTTAGGTATACCAAAAATCAAATTTATTCCAATAGCAAAAATGTGGGCAGAACACAAGGGTTGGGAAAAAAAAAAAAATATATATATATATATATATATATATATATATATATATATATATATATATATATATATATATATATATATATATATATATCCCAAAAACATGCATGGTAGGCTGATTGAAAACTTTAAAATTGTCCGTAGGTATGAGAGTGTGCGTGAATGGTTGTATGTCTCCTTGTGCCCTGTGATTGGCTGGCAACCAGTTCAGGGTGTCCCCTGCCTACTGCCCATAGTTCGCTGGGATAGGCTCCAGCACTTCCGCGACCCTCGTGAGGAAGAAGCGGCATGGAAAATGAATGAATGAATGAATGAATATATATATACATTGAGGCGCTTTCTACATCAAACCTGTTTGGTTGATTTGATAAAAATAAAATAAATATTATTATTATTTTTTTTTTTTTGCAACATAATGTCCACAGTGGCTTTGTTTACATATAGCTGATAACCCTTTCATAGGCAGGTTTTTGGCTGTAACGCGGTTATGCAAGTCCTTGTAAATACATTCAAAAACCCAAATATGCTCATATTCAGGTTTAAAAACAAACAAACAAAAAAAACTTGATTTCTTAACTCATGGTCACTTTCAACAGAATTAAAATATTGCATCAGAAATAATTTTAAAAACAAACAAACAAAAAATAAGTAGGAATTTTCCTTTGTTTTGAAAGCATCTTTGTGAGTTCCACTTTTTGAATGGAACTTCCTGCATTAAAATGTTGATACATTTTTTTTAATTTATGGCGGAAAACCCTCTGGTGACTCGAAGTTCTGCTCTGAGACCCTCAATTTGGCCAACTTTCAAAATTGTCCGAAATGCATGTGGGATAGAATTAAAGACGCCACAATTTTAACGAGATAGTATCGCGTACTTACCTTGTTTCGATCCAAAAACTCCATGAGCATGGATCACCGAGTGTCAAGACACGGCTGTGGATGGCCACAGTCGGATTTTTAATTTTATGGATGAAACATGGTAATATAACAAGGGTCGCGATGCAGAAATCGCAGACAACAAGGAGTGGTTGAGATTTTCTTTTTCATATAGTTACCCTTTTAAATTTTATTTTTCAATTTTTTTTTTGGGGGGGGGGGTCGATTATTTATCATCTAACATATCGGGGAAAATGCGACAGTAACAAACAAATAAATAAATAAATAAATAAATAAATAAAATTAAGTGATAGTTATGAGGTAGATATCCGTGACCTTTTTACAATCGCCAAATTTTTCATTGTGACGTAATTTGTTTAAAAGTTTTTAAATTTTTTAAGTCGTTTTTTTTTTTTTTTTTTTTTTTTTAACAAAAATTTAGACATCAATTAATGATTCAAAGCTAAAAATGACAGACATTTTGAAGAATAAATATAATTACTTACCTTCTTTTTATGGTTAGGTTGAAACAAAAGCGGTTGCGCGACGTCTGTAAACGGGGTTTTTCAGGGGAAAATTATAAAATAGTTTGGAGGCTTAGTGCGCCATGAATCTGCTATGGCTGCATATAAACATATTGTTCTATCAAGCACAACAGTTCTTTTGGCTTAAAATACAGCAGTTTATTCTAAAGAGGGGTGCAAGAGCAGAAACTGCTTTTTCAGTCTTGTCTGTGTTATATTAATGGGACAGACTTTTCCGTTGAAGCCACTGCCTGAACATTTTGCAACATGTCCACACAGTTCCTTCATTTTTGTCCCCAAGAGGGCGCTCGAGCTTCTCGTTTTTATCAGTGCTGTAGTTTTATTGTTCAATGGTCATCATTTGAGCGCAATGCACAGCGTGCTTCATCACATTACAGTACTATCTTTCAAATCAGCAATTGACTATTTGTTAAACTGAAGCATTTGCTTGCTAATATTTTAGCGCTTATTCAAGGAATTTAATATTCCAACCGTTACCTAGCTCTTCAGCTTATTTAAAAAAAAAAAAAAAAAATGAAGGTTATTATTATGCCACAAATTCCTTAAACATCACAATAACATTCACAAAATCATATCAAAGGGCCTAGGTTTAATCTCAATATTGGTATGGACGATATACCAGCATAAACTGCATGTACACTTTTTGCTGCGGTCAGGACATTAATAAGACCAAACAGATTGGGTGAACGGCCACGTTTCTCACCAATAAGAACCTAACTAATTGATAGTCTAAATGATTCATGCAAAATAAATCTGTATTGACACACTTTCACTCTGCAAATTTTACAGTATGACGTTTTAATCTGATAATTTTTCTTAAATCTAGTTGAATAATTTTTTTCATCTTGTTTTGAGTTTTAAAGGCTAGTTAATGTGTCAGATTCTTCCACTTAATTTTTGTAAATATTACTATTTGTTCTTATTAGGCCCATACATCTAAAAGTCAGTCATTTTTCACCTGAATCAAGAAAAAATGCTTTCAAATAATGTCATGAACAATATCTATTCTTGAATTAAGAATATTTCTGACAAAGATGTTTTTTTTTAGATTAAATATACAAACTTTTTGTTTCAAATAAATCTGTTATTTTCAGCTAGCAATTTTTATTTCAAGATATCTGAGTAAAATTTACTTCAAGCACTGGCAGATAATTTCACTTATTTCTAGTAGATATACAATGAAAACAAGGGAATTTAAGATTTTATTTATTTATTTATTATTATTATTATTATTATTTTTTTTTTTGGTTCAGGTTATACACCATTCGATTCAAATATTTGTTTTCAAAAACTACTAAAGAAACATTTTGAAAACATCAGAATAAATGTCAGAATTATATTAGCAAATTTAAATGGCATTGTTTGAACACAAATTATATTAACATACACAAGAAATACAAACTTCTCTTAAATATCCAAAAAGAACATTTTTTTAAATTACTTTTTATTACTATTTTTATTACCACAAAATTGTCCTTCTAAATGAATTAAATATAACAAAAAAAGTTCTTAGTCATGGAATAAATAAACTCAATAAAAAAGGAGCCTTCCTCCAGGATTAACACTACTATTTTTGTCCACAAGCACAGCCAAACTCAGCAAAAAATGAAAGCTCCTTTGGGCTGCTTTAAGACCACATAAGTAAAATAAAAATGAAAACTGGGGTGAAGGGTGTAAACCTTGGTTCACTACACTTCTTACCGCTGAGCAGAGTTTACCATATTTCTCACAGTTTAATTATCGTTAACATAGTGAAAAACACATACAGCTTCCTACTAAGGTTAGCAAGTTCACACAGTTTATCTTAATGGTAATGCCAACTCTATTACTTCCATTACTTACAGTGGCTGCTGGCCTGAAAAAAAAACTTCTAATATCCCTCCTCTTCGAAGCGAGCGAAGGAGGGAATGCCGACATGCAACTTAATTCTGAACTGTGAAAGCGTGCGCTTGCAAGTGTGTGTTGGGGGTGGGTCAAGTCATCAGCCAATTAAACATGTGTTTGAGGGAAAAAATGGAGCAACACACTCAGCAAGTGAAAAAGGGGTAAATGTAAGTCTGAACATAATGAAAATAATTCATTTAATAATGGTAGGGTCAATTCTATCGTTACGACATATGGGAAAACAATCTATGCGTAAATGACCAATAAAACTAAACACATTATATAATGCAAATAAGGTTGCTTAAAAGTTGGTGGGGACAATTTGAGCACCCTGAAAAGTTGGCAGTGTTTTGTCCCTACCGTCCCTATGCAAACCTATGCCCTTGAATTATATTACTATATATTTTACACATTTACCTCCTATGCTCACATTTATTGACAGATTACTACCAATTTGACTTCAACCTGTTCCGTTCATTCAGGACATGAGTTGAAATGTTCATCACATTTCAATATTTGCAAAATAAAACTACAATGAATTTTCACATAAGTTGTCCTCTCACAATCCATGACCGATTCAAATCGTGCCTCTTTCAATTCTCATGTTTAATATACAGCACTTTATTATTTCCATGGCATTTCCATTTAGGATCAGCTCGTCAGCATTTACCCAAAAGAAATTACACTGCACTGTATATGGCAGTCGGATAACCCACCATTTTTTTGTTGCTGTTGACCTAATTTCCTTGTTAGAACACAAAATAATAACCTTAACCATAGACTTCATAACATTTGATCTGACATTTCGTCATGATGTGCGTCGCACCTTCCCATAGGGGGCAAAGCTTCATTAAGGGATAGTCAGCCGAAGACGGCACACGCTCATGTCCAAGCCCAATTTAAAGCGAAAATGTGAACTAAGGTTGGCCAACCATGTTTTTGAATAATATCAATGGCTAAACAATTATAAGCATATTTTCTTTTTTTTTTTTTTTTTTTTAACGCACCCCTTCCAGATTCTTTGTTTAACCCATAGCAACGCCCCTGACAACGAAAATGCTTTTCTTCGGCAATCTTCGGAAATCTTCGGAAATTACGTCACACCGGGAAGTGCGAGGGAAGTCCGCCATAGAACAGTATTGTTTGTGACATTGCTTCTCGGTAAGAAGCCACGGCGGTGTGTGGCGATGTTTTGTTCTCAGTCAAACGAAAAGTTCTATGAGTGGCCAAAGGATAGCAGGGCACGTAAATGGACATCTTTCGTTCGCACGGAGTGAATGAATTTCACGCCATCATCGAGTAGTGTTCTCTGCTGCAAACACTTCGAAGATGCCTGCTTCCTTAACCAGTGTGCTTATGATCAAGGATTTGCCAAAAAGTACGTGTGATTTTTGGATAGATGACTGTTGACTTTGTCAAAGCAGAGCTGCCAACTGTTGTGGAATGAACAGTATAAGCTAGTGACGTTAGCCGAAAGTTAACTCGTGGCAATCCCCGATCATAGTTGTTGTTGCGTTTGCTAGGTTAAGCGTGTTTAAATTGTGCATCATCTACAGTACGATTGTGTCCGAAAGGTTTAATCCACTGTCAATCGGGAAAGAGGTGTGGATGTGCATATAAGCGGGTCGGCGTCGCGGTAATTCCCGGTCACGTTGCCGTAAGAGACGCACACCGCCGGTGAGTTTCTGCACATTTATTTGTATTTGTATTATGTATTCCCACCTTCAAGCTTCAAGCATTGCATTGCATTTGTACGGTTCGGCGTTTCTTTCACGGTGATCGCTTGATAGCCTTCTAGTTTGTGTTTTATGTACGAGAGCCGCTGACAGGTGACAACAACAAGCATGTTGGTTTTAATGTTTGGCAGCGAATAAGCGAGCGCGCAGGTCACGCAGTGAATCATGGGAAATGTACTGTAGTCTCGGGACAACCCTGAAGTGTTGCTTTGTAATCTGTTGGCTTGTGTGAAAAAACTACATTTCCTCACGCCATTAGACGCCACTTCCTGCCGAGAGCCCCAAGCTGTGTTCGTACTGTTAGCTCCATGTGTTGATAAAGAAACAAAGTTGTCAGCACGTCGTGTGTTCGATACATTTGTAAACAAAAAGCTCATAACAAGACACTATGCACGATCCGTTTAAGAGACGCTGGAGTAGTAGGAGGCGAGGAGGAGATCAGTGAGAAGCAAAACTTCGCGGACGAATGTGGCGGCAGTCCGCTATTATTTTGTTTTCTTATTGTTGCCACAATAAAGTGGAGAAAGCCATCAACGACTCATCTCCTTCTTTCCCCCCAACGTTTTTATATGATTATTTTACATGCACGAGAGCTGCTGGATCTGCCAAAATGAACATGAAGTCTGATTATTATTTTTTTTAACAATGTCATCAGATAGACAAAAACATAAAATTATGTGCAAATGCCTGCATCTTCAAATCATGAAAATAATAACAGCCTATATATTACCAATCTTGTAATCTCGATGGGTCTTGTATCCATTCCATGTCAGGTAGTCTAGGCACATTGTTTGCATCCTGATTAGCGTCTGGCTAATACATGTTAGGTCCAACATAAAATTCCAAACTCCTCTTCTTCCTCCAACTCTTCAAAAACTTGGATCTCCTCCCTTGCGCTCGATCTATCGCTTTTATCGCTGTTTGAATCATTGTTTGAAGGGCTTTGTATGGCGGCCGTATGCATGGAGCTGCCATCGCTGTTCCCGGTGTGACGTATCACTTCCGGGTTTGTCCCCTTTCAGGCTCGAAATTCGGAAACGCGATTATTTTGTCAAATACACAACATATGAAATTATTTTTGCATGCTTTATTTGTTGGACAATGTTTAATTACTTTAATTGTGACCCTATTTGGCATGTTATGAAATTACTTCACATTTCTGTTTTAAGCTTGGATTTTTGAAGAACTACGAAAGCTGTACCACATACAAACAGGAAGGATTGTCTCAGGAGTGATTTGTTCGAGGTAAATATTATATTTTTCGTACTACTGTATGCATGTATTTTGAAATGTTGTGAAAAAAATCAATGGGAGAATGGGAACCACTACGGCATTGGCATCATTCTTCGACATGTATACGTAAAATGGATTGCGGACCTGCCCAGTTTTTTGGCATTTATTCACTAGAATTCTCACCAGGAAAGCTGTGTTTGCGTCAGGCGGCTGCTAGCCTCATTCGCTAACAGAGTAGCATTGTACTTAGACATATTTATGTCAAATAAACACTAAACGCACATTTTTTTGTTTGTTTGTTTTTAGCCAAGAATCGAGACTGTTTTACGTCCATATCTATGAAGAATTTGGGGATTTAAGCATTTATTCACAAGAATTCTCACCAGAAAAGCTGTGTTTGCGTCAGGTGGCTGCTAGCCTCATTCGCTAACAGAGTAGCATTGTACAAAGACCTATTTTTGTAAAATAAATACTAAATGCAAGGTTTTTATGCTTTTAACCAAGAATCAAGACTGTTTTACGTCCATATCTATGAAGAATTCGGGGATTTAAGCATTTATTCACAAGAATTCTCACCAGAAAAGCTGTGTTTGCATCAGGCAGCCGCTAGCCTCATTCACTAACAGAGTAGCATTGTACTTAGACATATTTACATAAAATAAACTCTAAATGCATGCTTTTTTTTTTTTTTTTTCTACCTTCAACCAAGAATTGAGACTGTTTTACGTCCATATACATGAAGAATTCGGGGACTTAAGCATTTATTCACAAGAATTTTCGCCAGAAAAATTCTGTTTACGTCAGGCGGCCGCTAGCCTCATTCACTACAGCTATATAACTAACTATACAACTGTATAATGACAATGAAGGGCTATTCTATTCTATAATAAGTTGTGATTGCATATAGAATTTATAAATAATCTATTTATAAATTATTTATAATGGATTCTGCATGTTTTTCTCAAGTATTAAGTTTCTGATAAGAAAATTGAGTGATTTATTAGCTGTTGAAAAAAATTTAAGTTGCTATTTTGGGCAAAAACTTATATGATATGTTAAATATTGCTATTGATCCTGAAAATATAGGTGATTATCTCCGAATTTGGTGATTTTTGCGTATCTAGTGTAAAATCTGATAATTTTATAGCCATTTTAAGTTTTCTTATACTTATATAAAAAATAATTAATCTGCATTTTATAAGGGAACGACTTAAAAAAAAAAAATATGCCGCTGCTCATGGAGACTCATATATGGCTATGGTAGAGTGCCTGTTTTGGTTTTAGGTCGGTAGCAGCTTTGGTTTTGAAAATAATTTTAAATTTGAAGTTTTTATAAAATATGCCCCTGTTTGATCGGGCCTGTTTCCCGTGTAATGTCAATAGGTTATGAAGTCTAAGCTTAACCTATAACATTTTAAAGAAAAAAATTACATGCATGTATTTGGGATAGACTCCAGCACCCCCGTGACAATCGTAAGGGTAAGCGGCAAGGAAGATGAATGAATAAATGAATAAATAAATCACTAAATGGAAAATTACATCTTTTTTGATGAGTATCATTACTCACCACTAGATGTCACAATTGTTCTTTTACGTCATGGCGGCCTTAGGTCTTATCCCTGCTTTTAAATTAACATTCACTGACTGACACGAAATTATAATTGATGTAATACGTTATTCAACTAATCTAACCAATAAAAAGACAATTTTATGATGAAGGGGGAAGAGAAGAAAACGCCCCATCCCATTAAACTTTTCTTTGTTTTTTCAACCTGGTCAATGGAATGTAGGGGGGGTGGGAGGATGATGATATGGGGTACCCCTGCAGTGTCTTTCCTCGCAAAGTCATGTATATAGAAATATCTAATCTGTGAAGACATACTAGTATGTAGTTCAACGACTTACTACAGAACTACATTTATAGGTTAATAACTGCCTGCCTGTATCTGTCTAGATAGCATAATCCCTTCAAATAAAAATAAATATTTGACTACACTGTATATTCAGATACAGACGAATTCACAATTTTGTTTGCATTCTACAAGGCTCGCAGAACCACTGATAGCCCTTTTTACTTCATTCAAAAAATCCAAATAGAACTAAAGTTATAGGGGTAAATGTGAAATATTATTTGGCCCATTAACACAGGGAAAAAGCCCATTGAGTTTTGTGATTCAAATTAAGATCAATTTAAGTGGATTTAAATGTTTTAAGACACGTTTTAGTCCATTTTGTTCTTTTAATCAAATTTTTAGGACAAAATCTTTATGGCAAGAACTTCATATACTTGACATTTGACCTGACAGCTTGACTTCTGACATAATTTAGACACAATACTTGTACTAGCAAATATGGCAAGATGTGGCACTATATGGTCTTCCAGAGCAATTTCATAATTTATATAATATACAAGAAATATAAGATGTAAAAACCCATCATATTTCATCATCCGTTTTTACCTTAAAAAGTCCCCATTTTTCAAATCGTCAAAAAATGACCTAAACTAAACCAACCACTGTGGATTTGAACTCTGCCACGTCTGCCAACACGACACGAAACAAAGCAAAACAACACTTAGGCCTGTATACCACTTTCTGTGAAGATAGTTCCAAAACATGCCACAAGAGGGCAAGCGAAGTTAATATTTTCTTATAGTTTACCCATTAAACTCACATTTGCTGCACATATTGTCAGTTGCACATGGTGACTAAGCCTTTGTTGGATTAGTTATTCTGTCAATGACATGATGCTGCATTGACTAATCACTTACGTATGCTCCATTGTTCCTCCCACGCATGCTGTCTTCACACAGATGCTGCCCTCCTTTGTGTCCAGGTGAGCTACAAGGTCAGGTGACGTCATATATCACGTCACCTCTGACGAGTACTGACTTCATCCACATGATGAGGTCATTCTTAGAGGGCCAGCTGCTAAAATGGCCTTCTAACAATACGTTCTCACTTATGTGAATGTTTAGTACTTTGTTGAAATATAATTGTGCAGGTAAACAGAAGATTATATTAAACCATTCAATCATAATTTGTGATTTTGAATTGACTAACCTTTTGTCTTGGACAGGTCTTTGTTTTCTTGGTAAAATAAAGGTTACTTAAATACTTCATTGTATTTTATTTAGCAGCTCTCAATTGTAAATCTTAGGGTGTTTTTTTTAATATTTCAACCCAGCCTCATAGCAAGGATAATGGACAAAAATAAATATTACAAACACACAATTTGATGCTTACTGTATCATGTCAGTGACTATTTATTATATGGAGCTTTGCCTTTCAAAGGCCCAGATAATAAAATTCTTTTTTTTTTTTGAGTGGCATTTCTTTGGCGCGCAGCACAGCCCAAACTGTTTGACTGACCAGCACCATTCGAATATCAAAATGACCGGAAGTTTTGCGTGATGCAGGGAATTTTTTGAATGACCCATCAAAATATTCTGTTCACCTGTAAATGCATTTTTTTTTTTTTTTTTTTTTAACTTTTTCAAAATGTATGTAGTGCTACAATTTGTGACAAACTCGCATGATTTACACATAAAAAATTCCAGGACGGTAAGGAGCATAGCATAAAAGTTGTGTACTGAATTTGCCAAAAACCGTCCCGTTCTTTTCTAATGGGATGCCATTGACACACATGTACGTCCAATTTTCCCATTGATTTTCAATCGCGGGAAAACATAGGTCCTTGTGATTTTTCACTATTTACCATCACAGCCCATTGACTAGCGCCCGAGTAAGTCGATGCCATTGACAGCCATGCACATCCATGCCATTGACGGCCGTGTACGCCCAATTTTCCCATTCATTTTCAACGGCGGGAAAACAGGTTCTTGTGATTTTTTTTACCATCAAGCATTGACAGACCATTGAAATTGAAACCTGACGCCCAAGTTAGTCGATGCCATTGACAGCCATGCAACAGGACGTGTCCCCCAAATGTCCCCAAATCCACAGGCAGTGACCTGATACATCTGTACCTACCACATCAAAGCCCCATTGTAATTTTCTCCAGAAATTGCCGTTTCTACTTTAAATTAGGATTTTAAAAAATGTTCCCAGCTTTATTTGTTGTGTTTTTTTTTTTTTACTAACAAGTAGTTTGAAGATGTGTTATTGATTTCAAATGAACCTATGTACAAAGGTCTAAAATGAGAGAAGGAATAGTCACACAAATAGCAATAAAATGAATACAAATTTTAAAAAAGGATCAAATATCAATTTAAAAAAAACAATAACTATACAATACATTCAAATTTAAAAAAGAACTGAACACTGTATTAAAAACAACAAGTACACATGATCAAATTTTAGGCAAAGGTTTAAGGCCAGATTAAAAGAGGAGGAACACCATGCAGTATTCCCCTACACAAATATTGTAGGAAAGTATACAGGAGAATTTACATTATAAAAATGATGAATTGATATTTTGAAATTTAGAAATAGCCTATATTTTAATAAATACCTAAATTGATATTCTATTGATCTATCTTTAGTAGTAGTTTATATTGTGATATAAATAATTCAACATTTTAATATAAAACAAAAACTATAATAATAGCTATGGATGTCCTCGATTATCGCTTGATTGGACTTTGGGCCCGATCACTTCATTTTCGAGTAAAATAGATCTAAGATTTGTGAATAATGCCGCCGGATCCTCACTCGGTGTCGTTTATGGTCGGAACTACGATGGTATCTGATCGTCTTCGAACCTTCGACTGTCGTTCTTAATTAATGAAAGCATTCTTGGAAAATGCTTTTGTCGTCCGTCTTGTGCCAGTCCAAAAATTTCAACTCTAGCGGCACAAGGCGAATGTCTCTGTCTCAATTATTCAAGAGGGAAAGCCCACAAAATAGAACCGGGGATCCAATTCCATTATTCCTAGCTGCGGTATATCCAGGCGACCGGCTTTGAACACTAATTTTTTCAAAGTAAATGCTTCAGGCCCTGGGCGGGACACTCAGCTTAGAGCACCCCAGGGGGTGGCCAAGAGGCAGGGGCTATGACAGACAGTAGCTCGGGTCTGTCAGCTCGATCCTGAGATCCAAATACAAGCTTTTTAACTGCAGCAACTGCCATGCTGTATGTACGGGTTGAAATGCACTTATATTGTAGATACAGTATACATAGAATATACATCAAAAAAGTGACTCAATTAATCACATTGGATTATTTTTATTTTACTTTTATTTGTTTTAGTTTGTGTAAAACAAAATATTTAAACACAACTGTTTACAACCTTATTTTGTGCTGCGCAACTGAATTGCAAAAGAAATAAGGATAAGGATATAAGGATAAAGATAAGGATATACCTTTTTTTCACTTTGTATACATGCATACATACAGTGAAGAAAATAAATATTTGAATACCCTGCTATTTTTAAGTTTTCCCACTTGGAAATCATGGAGGAGTCCGAAATTTTCATCGTAGGTGCATGTCCACTGTGAGAGATACCAGTGTGAGAGAGATCTAAAAAGAAAAGTCCAGAAATCACAATGCATGATTTTTTTTAACATTGTTTTTGTGTGATACAGCTGAAAATAATTATTGGAACACCTCTCTATCAGCTAGAATTCTGACCCTGAAAGACCTGTTGGTCTGCCTATTAAAAGTCCACCTCAGCTCCTTGGATTATCCTGAATCAGATGCACTTGTTTGAGGTCGATGGCAGCATAATGACACCTGTCCACCCCATACAATCAGTAAGACACAAACATGTAACATGGTCAAGACCAAAGAGCTGTCCATAGACACCAGAAACAAAATTGTTCACCTCCACAAAGCTGGAAAGGGCTACGGAGCAATTGCCAAGCAGCTTGGTGAAAAAAGGTCCACTGTTGGAGCTATCATTATGAGATGGAAGAAGCTATCGTGAGGTCTCAATGATCCTAAGAAAAGTGAGGAATCGGCCCAGAACTGCACGACAGGAGTTGGTCAATAACCTGAAAAGAGCTGGGACCACCGTTTCCAAGGTTACTGTTGGCAATACACCAGACGTCATAGTTCGAAATCATGCATGGCACGGAAGGTTCCCCAGCACATGTCAAGGTCCGTCTTAAGTTTACCTATGACAGTTGGGGGGATACAGAGGAGTCATGGGAGCAAGTTTTGTGGACAGATGAGAGTGAAATAGAACTTTTTGGTTATAATTCCACTCACCGTATTTGGAAGATGAAGAATGATGAGTACTATCTCAAGAACACCATCCCTACTGTGAAGCATGGGGGGTAGATTGTGCTTTGAGGGTGTTTTTCTGCGCATTGGACAGGACGAGTGCACTGTATTAAAGAGAGAATAACTGGGGCCCTGTATTGTGAGATTTTGGGGAGCAACCTCCTTCCTTCAGTCAGAGCATTGAAGATGGGTCGTGCCTGGGTCTTCCAACATGACAATGACCCCAAGCACACAGCAACGAAAACCAAGGAGTGGCTCCGTAAGAAGCATAACAAGGTTCTAGCATGGCCACCCGGTCTCCAGACCTTAACCCAATAGAAAACCTTTGGAGGGAGCTCTAGCTCCATGTTTCTCAGCGGCAGCCCAGAAACCTGACTGATGGGTAGGCCAAGCTGCCTCCTGCAGTGTGTGCAAACCTGGTGAAAATTTACAGGAATCATTTGGACTCTGTAATTGCAAACAAAAGCTATTGCACAAAATATTAACATTCATTTTCTCAGGCGTTCAAATATTTATTTGCAGCTGTACCACACAAAATAAATCGTTAAAAAAATGGTGCATTGTGATTTCTGGATTTTTCTTTTTAGATTATCTCTCTCACGGTGGACATGCACCTACAATGAAAATTTCGAACACCTCCATGATTTTTAATTGGGAGAACTTGCAAAATAGAAGGGTGCTCAAATGCTTATTTTCTTCACTGTATATATGCAGTATACAAAATTGGAAAAACAAAGACATTTGAATGGGCTTTTCTTTTCCCCCTTCTAAATACATTACAAGTTATCGGATCGTGATCAGGTGACTCGGACTCGCATGCAAAATATATGTGATCGGGACAACCAAATAACCAATAGAGCTTTGGAGCTTCGAATTAATTTCCGCCATTAAATGTCGTTTCGGAGTCCATAGGGAACGAACATACACACACGCATACACACAAATACAAGCTTCCATTTATACAAGTATAGCTATACATATAGATTTCATCTGCCAATTTGATAACTGACAATTGATAGTGTACATATACTGTATAATATGGCAAGGCTTGAAGAGAAAACATAATTATCCGTAATGTGGAATTTGACCAGTGTTGTTAATAACGGCATTGGAGCATAACACAATTTCTAACGGCATTATTTTTTTCAGTAGTGAGTAATCTAATTAATTACTTTTTCCCTCTTTGCAACACTGTTACTGTTACTGAGGACGTGAAGGGGCATGTTACTACAATTTAGTTGAATGAAGCGCGAGTCAGCTGCCTGGGAGAGAGCAGAGCGGGAGAGGGTCGTGACACCGTTGCAAATGCGATGATGATTGGCTCATGACCTGCTCGTTCACGCTGTCTTACTGCACGCTCTGGCAAACACAGCAAGACAGCTGTAATAGCGATAGGCCAGGGAATTTCAAAGGTAGCGTTTTCAACCTCGACGTATTTTTAACATTTAATATGGTGACTTTACAGAATAACATAAAGTGTCAGAGATTTGCACTGGTTATTGGTCAGTTTACATTTGTGTTTTCTTAACAGACTGATATATTTGAACCAGATAAATACCAAATGTTCTAACATACTGTATATACTGTAGTGTTTTTATTCTTGAATCAGTTAACATAAACTTCTTTGATGTGAAAGATGTTATAGAATGTATAATATAATGATGCGTAAAACATAAAGCGTAACATCAGTTATTTGATTGAGTAACTACATACTCTTACATGGAAGTAACTGAGTTGCTAACTCAATTACTTCTTGGGAGAAGTAATTTGTAACTGTAAGTAATTTCTGTTTTAGAATAAGAATAACAACACTGCACATAACAACCATGGCACATACAGTAAAATATAAAGGACATTATCTACAGTACTTAATTCATTATGACAACAATGCATAGCCAGAACTCATATGACACCTGAATTAGTTGCAATAAAGCGAGAATAAAATACAGATAATTTGAGAAAAACATTTGGTCACAATAAAATACAAAGAAATTGGTTTTGTAATGAAAACAAATGCAATGTGATATCAGTTAACAGTTCGTAAAGAAATGATTGTATCAGTAAATCATCTCTTTCAGTTGTTAATTAAGTCAGTAAAAGAATCAATTCTCAGAATGATGAAACATCCTCAGCCTTCATTCATCAAGGCTGCTGTTTGAAGATGAGTGAGTGGCCTCTGCTGTGGGCAGCAGCAGGGTCTAATTAGTGCAACCACACTAAGCGTAAGAGGGGGTGTACACATATTAGAGTTGTGATGGCGCATGTGTTTCACTGCTATGATGGGACTAATTGCATGTGAAATGTGATGCAAATACAGGGCAATGGAGGGGTGCAGGGGTCTTTGCTACCCACCTGTGAGAGTCATATTCAACGTTAAATGCAACTCCGCATGGCTATGAGCAAACCTCAGAATTGGGCTTTGAGAGTTACCTCTGACCAATAGCTTCTTCTTTCTGTGTTTCTTCACCTGTAATTGGATGTTTTCGATTCCACTGCTGTTTCCATAGCGACTTGGCCTTAACCTTCCACCCGACTTCATGGAGTAAGCCCCCTCGCTTCCTTCCCCCTGGCCCCTGTTGCTCTAAGCCTGGGAAATCAGCCTAATAAATAGCTTTATGGAAATCGAGTCGGTGAGCACCGGGTACCGTCGCCAATCTTAATAAACGTATTGGAATTCCTGAAAATGTCAGTGTGCCCTGTTGCCTCTTTAAGATTAGGATTTAGAAAACGGTTTTATACAATTTCTTAGTTCTGATGGGCATGTGTGACCAATGGTGCCTACTCTCCAAGGTTATAAATCACTCGTTTCTTTCCCAACAAGAGATTCAAGGGATTTCTGACAATAAGATTTGGATGTGAAAAGAATTTTGAAAGGAGTGGCCTTTATGTACGGAGCACCAACGCTCCCAAATGTATAATAAATAAGTAACAGTGAAAATAAAACCGAATATAAATGAATATAAATAATGAGATTCAAAGATCAAAAATAAATATGGGAAAAATAATATGGTGTAAATGGTAAATGGTGTTATACTTATATAGCGCAATTGGGAAAAAAAAAAATTTAAACAGCAAAACCCTAATTGGAGGCGAGAGCGCGCGAGAGCAGAATTAAAGATGCCATGATTTTAACAAGATATTATCGCATACTTACCTTGTTTCGATCCAAAAACTCCACATACCATGTATCAACGAGTGTCAAGACAGAGCTGTGAATGGCCAAAGGCGGATTTTTTAATTTTATTTTATGGGTGAAACATGGTGATATAACAAGGGGCGCGATGCAGAACTTGATTGAGATTTTCTTTTTCATATAGTTACCCTTTTAAAAATTATTTTTCTTTTTTTTTTTTGTTTGGATCAATTATTTATCATCTAACATATGCGACAGTAACAAAAAAATACAATAAAGCGATAGTTATGAGGTCCTTGACTTTTTTACGGGGGCCAAATTTTTCATTGTGATGTAATTCGTTTAAAAGTTTAAAATATGCGAGTGAATAACTTTTTAAAGTCGTTTCTTTAACTAAAATTTAGACATCAATTAATGATTCTAAGCTTAAAAATGACAGACATTTTAAAGAATAAATATAATTACTTAACCTCTTTTTATGGCTAGGTCGAAACAAAAGCAGTCACGCGACGTCTGTAAACGGGGGTTTTCAGTGTGAAACTGCTATGGCTGCATATAGACATATTGCTCTATCAAACACAACAGTTAAAATACAGCAGTTTCTTTTAAAGAAGAGTGCAAGAGCAGAAACTGCTTTTTCAGTCTTGTCTGTGTTTTCCGCCATTTGGAATTTCTCACATTTCTGCATAAAATCACCATCAAATGTGATTGGATCTTTATCATAATCACACAGATGAAAATACAGTGTCTGCTTTAACTAAAACCACCCAAACATTTATAGGTTTTCATATTTTAATGAGGATAGCATGTAAATAATGACACAAGAAGGAAAAATGAGTAGGTGAACCCTCTGCCTAAGGAGACTTAAAGAGCAATTGAAACCAATTTTAACCAAACATTTTAAGTCAGGTGTGTGCCCAATCACTGATGAGTGGTTTAAAGCTGCCCTGCTCACTATAAAACACACACCTGGTAAGAAATGGCTTGGTAAGAAGCATTGTCTGATGTGCATTATGGCTCGTTCAAAAGAGCTGATCGAAGACCTGCGATCAAGGATTGTTGATTTGTATAAAGCTGGGAAAGGATACAAAACCATCTCTAAAAGTCTGGATGTTCATCAATCGACAGTCAGAGAAGTTGTCTACAAATGGAGAGAGTTTGTTGCTTCTCTGTCAAGGAGTGGCCGTCCACCGAAGATGACCCCAAGAGTTCAGCGCAGAATACTAGATTGTCTGCTTTAAGACTTACAGAACTCACTGGCACAGTCCAATATCTCTGTAAACACATCAACTACATATAAAACTGTGGCCAAGAAGGGTGTTCATGGGAGGACTCCACAGAGGAAGACACTGCTGTCTAAAAAATCATTGTTGCTCGTTTAATGTTCTTAAAAAGACACTCCACAGAAGTTTTGGCAAAATGTTTTGTGGACCGATGAAACCAAAGTTGAATCAACTGGGAGTAACACACAACATCATGTGTGGCCGAAAAATGGAACAGCTCACTAACATCAACACCTCATCCCCACCGTGAAGCATCGGGGAGGGAGAATCATGATTTGGGGCTGTTTTGCTACCTCTGTCCCTGGACAAAGCAATTATTAATGGAAGAATGAATACCAAAGTTTAGCAGAATGTTTTGCAGGATAACCCGAAGCCGTTTGTCAGACAGTTGAGGCTAAAAAAAGGGTGGATGCTGCAACAAGACAACGATCCAAAACACAGAAGTAAATAAACTTCAGAATGGTTTCAGGAGAATAAAATACACGTTCTGGATTGGCCAAGTCAAAGTCCAGACTTGAACCCCATTGAGATGCTCTGGCATGACCTAAAGACAGTGATTCATGCCAGACATCCCAGGAACCTGACTGCTATTTCTGCCAAGGGGTGGGGGTGGGGGGGGGGGGCACAAAATATTAAATTTGATGGTTCACTTACTTAATTTCCCCCTTCTGTCACTGTTTGCATACTATCCTCATTAAAATATGAAAACCTATAAATGTTTGGGTGGTTTTAGGTAAAGCAGACACTGTTTTTTCATCTGTGTGATTTTGACAAAGATCAGATCACATTTGATGGAGATTTTATGCAGAAATGTGAGATATTCCAAAAGGTTCCGGTACGTTTTCATACCGCTGTATATACTGTATATATAGGGCTCAGCAATGTGAATGTTAAATTCATAGCATGTGAGCTTGGCAACTAAATACCTGTAAATCCATGAGTCACACATCTGAATTTAGCGTAAAGTGGCAAGGGGCAGGTGTGAGTAGCAGGGGGTCACATGAGTAATGATGTCAGGAGGGTTAGAAGGGATTTGAAGATGGGTGAAGGGTTGCGACCTCTGCTGTGACCCCAGAGTCATCAGTACACTTAACCCCACGTTTTGATTGACCCCATGCACCATTACCCACTTTTGCATGAAGTCCCATAACAATAGCTAGCTTTTCTTCTTCCTCTTCTTTTAATAAGGTAAGAAGAGCAGTTTCCAAGTAAACTGATGGATGGGAAAATCAATCACTGTTGATGAACTCTCAGCAAATATTGGGTTGTTTAATTCAATTTACTCATTCTTATGCACCGAATTTAATCATTTTATTAAGTCTCTAGTAGGAATGCTGCAGCAAATGGATTTTTAGAGCACATATATGAAACACTGAATACTGTATTTACATTATATTATAGAGATATTCTAAAATGTGGCAGAATAAAAACTTTAAAATGAGGATATGTTCTGGTACTTTTGCCATATTTTTATTTATCTTTATAAAAATGCTAGACAGAGTATTTACTGTATATTGAGTTTCATTGATTTTGGTGTCCAGTATTAAACTATAAATCAAAGATATATTTTATTAATTAGCTAGAAATGTTTTCCATATGAATAGCTCGTAGAAATAATTATGCACTTTGAAAGTTCACTTGATATAATCCACATCGACACGAATCAATCACTAGGAAAAAAAAAGCATCTCATAATTATGTATTTCTTTTCAAATATGTGTTTCATTTTTACTTGAATGACACTAACTTTAACTAATAACAATTTTATGCCAAAAGGCAATGCAACAGCTACAGTTACTAATTGAATTTGTCAGGTTTGAATAAATCAAATTTGATTTTGAATTTAGTGTGACATTAGCAGCGCTAACATGAATTTTACAAAGGAAAGCAGCAAGTCACCACTGTTTTACAATGGTTCCCCTTAAATTTTTATACTTTTTTTTTTTTTTTTTTAACTCTGAACAGAGAAATGGCAATTCTATTGTGGAAAATGGCCTCTTGTTTTTTTGTTTTTAGTCTTTATACAAACTAAATAAAATTAGATTCATGTGCAGCAATCTAGCTAACAATGCGAACAATGCCAACTCCTTCATTCCTTTTGTTTTTGTTTTTAATCTTTATTGAACAAATATGAACAAAACAATAACACAAGTAACAAAATAAAAGGAATTAGTATAAACTAAATAAAATCAAATTTGTGTGTAGTAATCTTAATCCTAACACTGCCAACTCCTTAGTTATTTTTTTGATTTTAATATTTATTGAACAAATACAAACAAACAAAAAATAAAACAGTAAAAGGAAGTACAAGCTAAATGAAATCAGATTCATGTGTAGTAATCTTTAACACTCTAGCTAACAATGCCAACTCATTTGTTCCGTTTTTGTTTTTAATTTTTACGCAATAAATATAAAAAATATAATAACACAAACAACAAAATAAAAAGAAGTAGGCTTACAAGCGAAATAAAATCAAATTCATGTGTAGTAGTCTTAACAATCTAGCTAACAATGCTAACAATGCCAACTACTTCGTGCCTTTTTTGTTTTTAATCTTTATTGAACAACTGCAAACAAAACAATAACACAAGGAACAAAATAAAATAAGCAAAATCTAAATAAAATCAGATTAATGTGAAGTAATCTTAATGCTAACACTGCCAACTCCTTCGTTCCTTTTTTATTTTTAATCTTTATTGAACAAATACAAACAAAACAATAAAACACTAAAGGAAGTACAAGCTAAATAAAATCGGATTCATGTGTAGTAATCTTAAAAATTTAGCTAACAATGCCAACTCTTGTTTTTCTTTTTGTTTATAATCTTTACTGAACACATTCAACAAAATAAATGGAAGCACAAACTAAAATTAGATTCATTTGTCGTAATAATAACAATATATCTAACAATGCCAACTCCTTGGTTCCTTTTTTAGTTTTTAATCTTTATTGAGCAATATAAAAAATATAATAACACAAACAAAATAAAAGGAAGTAGGCCTACAAACGAAATCTTAACAATCTAGCTAACAATGCTAACAATGCCAACTACTATGTGCCTTTAAAAAAAAATCATTATTGAACAACTATGAACATACAACAACACAAGTAACAAAAAAAAAAGCAAAAACTAAAATCCGATCAGAAATCAGAATCAGAAATCAGATTCATGTGTAGTAATCTTATCTATTTAGCTAACAATGCCGACTCCTTTCTTCCTTTTATGTTTTTAATCTTTATTGAACAAACATAAACAAAACAACAACACAAGTAACTAAATAAAAGGAAGTACAAACTGAATGAAATCAGATTCATGTGTAACAATCTTATTTATCTAGCTAACAATGCCAACTCCTTTGTTCCTTTTTTGTTTTTAATCTTTTTTGAACAAATATAAACAATAAAATAACACATTCAACAAAATAAAAAGAAATAGACCCTGCAAACGAAATAAAATCAGATTCATTTGTAATAATCTTAACAATCCAGCTAATAATGCTAACGATATCAACTACTTTGTGCCTTTTTTGTTTAGAATCTTTATTGAACAACTAAAAAAAAACAGATTAATGTGTAATAATTTTAACAATCTAGCTAACAAGACCGACTCCTTTGTTCCATTTTTATTTTTAATCTTATATATTTTTTTATTACTCTTGTTTTAAACATGTTTTTGAATTTATCAACAGTCTCGCATGTTTTTAGGGCAACATCTTTATCATTCGACACACGTCTGTTTTATATTTGTTTGTTGTTTAAATATTTTTCTACACCTGTTCCCCTTAAATTATAACAGTGTTGTCTAGTTTCAAACCGATTCTGAATACTTTAATTAAAATGTTGGGTATATTGTGAATAAATTTGCAATTTTGAATTGAAACTTGTTGAAAAATGCGTGTTAAAGATGATAAAGAGAGGATTTGTTAGCTCATGTAGCCAACTTGATTAATAAATTATTAATAATTGTGATTGAAATTTTGGTAATTTAAAGATAGAAAAATTGTCGGTTTATTTTTGTGCTGTCCCGTATTTTCATACAATACATGTTCGTAACATTCAACACGAAAGAGTTTATAAGAACTCCCTATTTAAGGCATCCTTAATTCATGTTAACAAGCTATCTAGGGTTTCCCATTGTCTCTATGAGATTTCTACTTTTTAAATTTTTTTTTTTTTTTTAATCAAGATTCCAAGGAATTTGTTTTCATATGCTCGTTGCATGTAATTCATTGGGATTTGTTCTTTTTCATCTATCTTCAGCCAACAATTATCAACTTTGCTTGGTTTAGGTTTAGTGATAATTCATAAATATTTTTTTTTTTTTTTTTTTTTCCAAATAGGTCTTTTCTTTAGTTCATTTTCCAAAGGTACCACATGCTGCTCTAGGTTATAGTAAAAGGTTCATGGTAATATAAATGACAGTACACGAACCCCATAACTGATTTGAATGCTGTTATTAAAAAGCATGAATTAAAATATGTAATTCATATACAGGTAATTCCCAGGTTACGAACAAGTTCCGTTCCTACGCTGGTGACCAAACCCGAATTTCCATGTCAATCGGAATTAAACCTTTAAATACCCCTAAATCTCAAAATAACTATCCAAAAAATCCCAAATTATTGTATTTTGTTTAATGATGGAGGATACACTGCCCTCTGGTGGCAGCATTGGGTCTGGCTGGACTGTCACCTTGTACGACTGAGGAGCAGACTCGTCTAACATGGATAAAGAACAGCTGCGCTCTGGTTTGGCTGTAAGTTGTTTCAGCTAATATGAGTTTGTGTATGCATTTGTAATTAAGTTTAGAGCTACAGTTTGTGGAGTTATGTGTAAGCGATTTGCTACAAGTATTGTAAGTACGATAGCATTCATACCGTTTAAGCTAGTGAACTTTTGTTAGGCAAATTAAGGTAATTTAATGTACTTAATTTACATATTGATCAGACACGATAGATGTTTGAACACCAACTATTTTGAGTCAAGTGTTTTATTGTTAAAATGCATGTCGTTTAGAACATAAGTGCACATATGTGTGTTACAGCTTTACAAATTGTCAAAATTGAAGAATGTAAAAAAACTAAATAAAAAAAAAAAGATACTGTGAGGTACAATAAGGTTAGGAGTGGAAACCTCTTGCTACCTCACGATACGATACGATACGATTTGCGATACAAAGCTCACGATAACGATGATCTGACGATATGGTGATACAGCGATTATCGAGACATTGGTCAGGAAATCATTCTAGGATCTTCTACAAACAACTAATGAACAGAAAAAACAAGCTTCTGCTGTAAATTGGAATAAGTTTATCACTAGTAGACGTCCAATCCATTTGAACTGGGAGGGTGGCTTCGAATGAACATTCGTTCCCACCCCTCCCAATTCAAACAGATTGAACGTCTTTGGCCGTCATTGGCAGCCAATGCCAGGCAATGAGGTAATTTTGGGCCATTTAAGGTCATTTACCTGTTCATGTTCAGTTACTTTCCGTTGATTTTGGGGTATTTTTTGTGTCACTGTCTGTTTATTTTGAGTTACAGAACAGCAAGTGACCTGGGAATCACCCAAAAGATTAGGTAGTGACTCAAACTCAACAGGAAATTACTTGTAAATGAACAGCAAGTGACCTGTAAATGCCCCGAAAAATAGGACGGAATGACTGCGAATGCTCTGGTGTCGAATTAGTGCTGCACGATTAATTGATAAACTCGAGTATTTGATTAGAAAAAAATCTTTCAAATTAAATTGTGCTGCTTCGAGTATTCGTTTAATTAAAGGGGCGTTGTAATGGTTTGTTTTGAAAGTGTTTGCATTTATTTTCATTGATTTGGGTGGACACACGGCCCTCCAGTCTACCTCATTTCACATGGCTGAATCCATCTGCTCCCTGTTAAGACCAACATAAGCTAAGTTTTTGTTTGAGCTAATGATTTTTTAAAATGCATTCATTATTTGGTTTAAAGGTATATTTAGCCATTTTTTGTGGGAATATGTGTCTGAGCCATTTGTTAAGAGCATTGTAAAAAGCATTAGCATTTTATAGCATTTAAGCTAGCGGACTTTTGCTATGTAAGTTAGCCAATTGTTCTTTTGTTGTACATAGATCTTCTTTTTTTATACATAACGTTTGAGGCTCAGCTCAGGTATTTTAATATTTTTGTTATTTTTGTTATGTTAATATATTTTTATTATTCGAAATAAATAGTTCAGCGATTAATCGGCTACTAAAATAATCGATAGCTGCAGCCCTATTTCGAATGAACGAACGTTCCCAGTCTAAATGGATTGGGCGTCGAGCACCGGCAATGGCAGCCTTAAAGTCGCCTGAGACACTTTTATGGTAGAAGATTTTGGTAGCAACTTGTAGGTCCCTTTATTTATTTATTTTTTAAACACTGACACAAGATTTTTTTTATTTTTATTTTTTTTTAATAATTGCTTTTCATTGACTTTAAATATTATTTTAATGAATTTCCAGTTGTTTTACTGACCAATGAGTCCTGGGTTTGCCTTTCAAGCAATTCAGCTTTCTTCTTTATACATACTGCATGTAGAGTAAAAACCGACTCGAATGGTGGCGGTCAGAAAGACATTCAATCTAATCAATTTTAGCATTTTATACAGCTGTCTTGAGGATAAACCTGGATTATGATAATCCATCTTTGACAATAGCATGGATATTGGTTTCAGTACAGTATGTCAAATTAAAAATTAAAATTCATAGCAGTACTACGTATCTCTTCTGATGTGTGCTTTTCTCTTCTTTGTACAAGGCTCCAATTTCTGTCCCTATTCTAAGCTTATCAGTAGATGTAAGCACTGTTTTATATAGTAACCTTGCCCTTGCAACCTAATTTCCCTTCCTGCTCACTATGTACATCATTCTGCATGTACTAGTATGTGTTAGATGTTAAGTGAGACACATTTCCAACCGTACTTTTTCAAATTTGACCTGATCTATTGTTTCAGCTTTAAGCATTAAAAAAAAGAAAAAGAAATACTACACTATTTGTCTGTATTTTGTTTTAAATAACCAGTCAAACAGTCATATATCGTTTATGATGTGAGAGACAATAAACATTTTTGTTGCTTGTTTTTTTTTTTTTTTTTTTTTTTTTTTTTTAAGTTAATTTATATTATTACTTGTGGAAATTCATTCAATTAAGTAATGTAAGGCTCATTTATGTACTGTTTAGTGAAAATAAAGGTTAAGAGAAGGGATAATATTTCATTTTGATGAGCATATACAACTATCAGAAAGTTCTTCTTTATATATTTTATATTAACACCATATGATTAGTATACATTTGCAGGCAATGCTGGCCTAAAATCACGTTAAAATATATCCTAAAGTGACAAGACTCCATGATGACGCACTTGCCTGACACTCAGATTCCAGCAGCCATTCCCCCTCCAGAATACTTTTAAAATGCTGGGATTTTTGCGAGATAAGTACAGTACACACGTTCCTGCATGCATATTACATAATTGTTTCCAAAACTTAATACATCAATGTTAAGTGGACGTTCATGGTACAAGAACCTCACCTTATGAGTTTTTCACGATACGAGCGTTGTCACGAGAGAAAATAAGTCTCATGTGAGCAAATTTTCACCATAACAGTGACGAACGAAATCCAAAAAGGCCTCTATTGTGCTTGCTGTCTTTCGCTTTGATTCCCCAAGTGTCTCAGCGTCTTGCTAGGGGACATACAAGGATCTAGCCCAACTGCCTCTCATCCTCGTTGGGTACGGTGATAGAATTTTGTCTCGAAGTGCATCCGAATCATTTGTGCTTACAAGTGAACGTTACCCATATCCCCCTAGTTTATTTACACCCTAAATTTAGTTTTGTTCATGCTATGCTATTGTGTCCGTCAATGTTATGGCGTATATCTGGCTGCCCTTTCTCTCTCCTCTTGCTTGGCTGGCTTGCACTTTCTTAACATTGCAAGACTTCAGCCTTCATAGTAAGTGCTTGGATATAAATAAACATTTTTTTTTTAAAATTAATTTCATTTCAGGCACTTTAATTCATTTTTGCAAGTACAGTTCATCAGCTTTCAACTGGTTTACATAACAAGTAACAAAACTAACAAAACAATTAAATTAATTTAAAATTAATTTAATTAAATTAATTTAACTATTAAATTGTCTCCTTTGTGGAAACTCGTTGTTAGAGCTTTTCTTCAGATTATCTAAATTAGTTTTCTTGGAGTCAGATAATGGGCACCAAAACATGAACACGTGGCATTTGACTACGAGGTCTCAAGCCAACAATACTTTCAATTTGTTTTTCAGATTATCTAGCCTTAAAAATAATGCCTTGAAATCATTTATTTAGAGGCAACATTGGTGGGCAACGGGAAGTGTTGCATGAATTAACTGGATGTAAATTATTTTCAATGGAGGAAATTACGAGAAAAATTACGAGCTCGGTCTTGGAATTGTTGATCTCGTTTGATTGTGCTCATATCACGAGGGTCCACTGTATCATCACCAGTGTTGTTTATAGCAGCATTAGAGTATAACGGGGTTTCTAACAGCAATATTTTTTTCAGTAGTGAGTAATGTAATTTAACTATTTTTCCCATATTTGCAACGCCGTAATCGCTACTGAGGTTTTGAAGGTGCGTGTTACCACAATTGGTTTATATCACAGCTGCCTGGATGGAGCAGAGCAGGAGGGATAAGGAGGGAAGGGAGTGGTGACACCGTTGCAAATGCGATGATGATTGGCCAGGTGGCTCGGAGCGTTACCATGGCATTCGCATTCTCATTAGCCTTAGAATTTAACGTGGCGAGTGTCATCTTAAATTCTCAGGCAACTTTTCATTGAAAATAATATAATGTTTTCTTGCTGAGTGTGCATTATCATCACCAAGTTGGTGTTGTCCTTGTAGATGCTACTATATTTTTTTCTAATTACCAAAAATAGTCAATTTCCCTAAACTTTTCTTGTATGACATATCCATGAACCTTTAATCAAAACAACAACAAGAAATATAGGAGAGGCAGGAGATTTAGAGGCTCAGCTGTATATTGAAAAATGTATCTACAGTGGTTTGAAAAAGTACCTAAAACTTTTGGAATTTCTCACATTTCTGCATAAAATCACCATCAAATGTGATCTGATCTTTGTCAAAATCACACAGATGAAAATAAAGTGTCTGTTTTAACCAAAACCATCCAAACATTTATAGGTTTTCATATTTTAATGAGGACAGCATGCAAAGAATGCTAAGTCTGCCTAAGGAGACTTAAAGAGCAATTGAAACCATTTTTTTACCAAATATTTTAATTCAGGTGTGTACTCATACTTTTTCATACGTCTGTATATATATTAAGGGTGTGACAATACACATAAGTCATGGTTCAGTATTTACATCAGTACGGGGGTCACGGTTCGGTGCGGGTTCAGTACAACAGGAAAAACAAAAAGGCTGTTTTTTCCTCACATCATTTGAGAGTTATTAAAGTTTATGTACCGTTACAGTTATATAGCGTAATTTTTTAAATTCAATCAGTTAATATAAAACTTAATTCTTGTGAAAGATGTAATAGTATGGATAATGTAACGTGTAGAACATAAAAAGTAACGTCAGCTACTTTGCTGGTTAACTAATTACTCTTACAATGAAGTAACTGATTTACTAAGTCAATTACTTTTTGGGAGAAGTAATTTGTAACTGTAACAACACTGATAATCACACTGTTTAGTGACAGTTAAAAAAAAAATATCCAGATGAGCACCAGTGTTTTAACATGCAAATGGGCTCTCTCTGGACAGATAGGGGTTTGAAATAGATATGGTCAACGAAAAGCTGTTCTTTCAAACAGCGAGACCATGGAGACCGTGATGAGTAGGCTCAAGCTTGGAAAATACATCAAGACCCTTTGATGGTAATTAGGAGCCTAGCTTGACTGCTGAGTTGGGGTTGAGCTGCTGAGCACCTCGTGATGCTGGGTTGTTATTGTATTGTAGCTGAGAAGCTTTCTTAATGAGAAACATGGGTGGGGCAGGTTTCGGGGAAAAGGTGAAGGATAACTGAATAGATTGAGAGGAGGAAAAAGGGGGAAAATATGCATTGAAATTCAAAGTCACTCAAATGCCCCTTTTTTTTTTCTCTATTATACATGATGGCTCCACGTCTTGTTGCTATAGCAATAAGTCAAGGGGAATTGGAAGTGAAGTGAAGCAGATAGCTTTAATGTACACAATAACAGTGAAAAGGGGGACAGTGGCTGAAGCGAGAGTGACAGGAAGAGGGCTTACATCACTTTTTAACAATTACAATATCAAAGTAGGCAGTGACCAAAGCGGTTAAAATGCTTCTTTCAATACAGTATTAAAATCCCAATCTCAACAATTCCGTACTATCCATTGGTTGCATCCATCCATCACTTTATCTGAGTTCAAAAGTTGCGGGATTGGCAACTACCGCAGGGAAGCCCAGACTTCCATCTCCCCAACAACTCTGTCTAAGGAGAATTTCGAAACACTACCTGGCCAACCGTGACACATTGTCTTCTCAGCATGTACCAGCTCATCCGCGGGGCCTTTCCCCAATGGGGCATACCATCAACACTTCACCAGGGAGGCGTCCAGTGCAACAACAGTTCACAAACTAAAATGTACAGTAAATAACTAAACTTCCGTGAAGTTGGCCCTCCATCAGACGTAAATTAATATAAAAACAATGTCAATGGTTTGTGCTTGTTTCTGCTGTAAAAAGGTTTGTTTGTGCTACGAATCGTTTTTAAGAAATTTACAATCCTTTTATAGGTCAATCTGAAGTCAACCAGCCCCCCAATCTCATTAAAAATGGTTAAAATGCTGTCAATCCTTCATGCTTGATTGTGCTGCTATATGCTGTAAAGTTTAGTTTCTGCTATCATTTTGAAGATATTGATATAATAATTTCAATGAACCCAATATGGTGCCATCCGTTTATGCTACGTTTGTCCTGTAAAAATTTGTTATTTGTTATTGTTTTATAGATGCTGAGATATTAATTTCAAGTGATGATGTCAATGGCGTACCGCAAGCAATATTCATTAATATTCATGACGTTAGCAATTGTTGCTAGGCGGGTTAACCTCCCATTTGTCCCTAATACTAAAATGCATGGAAGTAGTGTACTAACGAGATGTTTACTGAGCTAAACCTACCAATTCTGCCCGAAAGTAATATCCCTAGTGCCAAATTCACTGCTAAAGATATGGAAGAACTTACAAATGTTCAATTAAAGAGATGGCTTGAGTGTGGAGGGCTGAAAAAGATGGGAAAAAGAGCCAACCTTCTCCAGAGGTAGCTTTTTTATCGACACCTTTTTCTTGTGTGCATTGCCTTACGCCACTGACAATGTACTGTTTCAACAATTTATCCTTAACCACCATATGCCCTGTCCTTATTATATATCATATCCTCTGGTCTCTGATTGTTCTTGGGGGTCATTTACATACTGTAGCTATTTTTGCGTAGCAAATGCTACTCAGTGACAGCCAACGAACACTTTTAATTTTTTCATTAATAACAAATCTGAATTCTATAATTTATTTAAACTTCCCTCTTACTAAAGTTTTTTTTTTTTTAACAACAGAAAAGGTAACAACAGTGTCAGCTGGACAGCATTTTAATTTCCTTCAGGTCATTCATTGTCAGGCTGAAGCCGCACGGCAAAACTTCACGCTGAAAGATAAGCAAAAATATCAAAATGGCATACCTCTTCATCCTCTGTAGGACCATGGCCTCTCACAAAATGTTTACTGCATATGAAGGTTAAACTGGTGTTTTGACGTCCGCACAAGTTGATCCATTCTTCACATTTTTCCTCCGAGTTTTTAGCTTCGGGAAACGTATGAAGAAAACATCCTTCATATATCGTAATGTCTAGAGTAGTTTCTACAAGTTCCATAGCAGCAGTGTTTATTCTGCATGTTCTTTTTTGAAAGATTACCAGCAGAAAAAAGCAGTAATTACATGAGTTGTACGCGAGTGTCTATGTTGACCCACCCCAGGTTAAGATGGTGACGTACGGTCTACAAATAGCATTCGGGTAGTACGCTACTGCAGCCCCTCCATCGCACAAACGTCAGTTACTTTGCTGAGTAGCTAATTACTTTTACAAAGAGGTAACTGAGTTACTAACTCAGTTACTTTTTGGGAGAAGTAATTTGTAACTGTAACTAATTACTTTTTTAAAATAAGATGAACAACACTGGCCTTTAATAAATGCTTCATTGAGTGAGTCCACTCAGCTTCTCACACCTTCCTCCTGCTAAGCAATGCGACCTGTACATAAAGTTAACGATGATTGACAGATTTGTAGCTTTGATGTACAGTGGGGAGAACAAGTATTTGATACACTACCGATTTTGCTGGTTTTCCCACTTGCAAAGCATGTAGAGGTCTATAATTTGTATCATAAATTCTCTTCAACTGTGAGGGACGGAATCTAATACAAAAAAACAGAAAATCACGTTGTATGATTTTTTAAAATAATAAATTTGCATTTAATTGCATGAAATAAGTATTTGATACATCACAAAAATCGAACTTAATATTTGGTACAGAAACCTTTGTTTGCTATTACAGATACCAAACGTTTCCTGTAGTCCTTGACAAGGTTTGCACACACTGCAGCAGGGATTTTGGCCCACTCCTCCATGCAGATCTTCTCCAGAGCCTTCAGGTTTCAGGGCTGCTGCCGGGTCGGGTTCAGATCTGGTGACTGGCTAGGCCACTCCAGGACCTTAACATGCTTCTTACGGAGCCACTCTTTAGTTGCATTGGCTGTGTGCTTTGAGTCGTTGTCATGCTGGAAGACCCAGCCACGACCCATCTTCAGGGCTCTCACTGAAGGAAGGAGGTTGTCAGCCAAGATCTGGCGATACATACTGTAGCCCCATCCATCCTCCCCTCAATACGGTGCAGTCGCCCTGTACCCTTGGCAGAGAAGCAGCCCCAAAAAAATGATGTTTCCTCCTCCATGTTTCACGGTTGGGATGGTGTTCTTGGGGTTGTACTCGTCCTTCTTTTTCCTCCAAACACGACGAGCCGAGTTTAGACCAAAAAGTTCCATTTTGGTCTCATCCGACCACATGACCTTCTCCCATTGCTCCTCTGCATCATCCAGATGGTCAGTGGCAAACTTGAGGTGTGTCTGGACATGCACTGGCTTCAGCAGGGGGACCTTGCGTATGCTGTAGGATTTTAATCCATGACGGCGTAATGTGTTTCCGATGGTTTTCTTCGAGACTGTGGTTCCAGCACTCTTCAGGTCATTGACCAGGTCCTGCCGTGTAGTTCTGTGCTGATTCTTCACCTTCCTCATGATCAGTGATGTCCTGCGAGGTGATATCTTGCATGGAGCCCTAGAATGAGGCAGATTGACCGTCAACTTGAACTTCTTCCATTTTCTAATAATCGCTCCAACAGTTGTTACCTTCTCACCAAGCTGCTTGCTTATTTTCCTGTAGCCCATCCCAGCCTTGTGCAGGTCTATTATTTTGTCCCTGATGTCCTTACACAGCTCTTTGGTCTTGGCCATTGTGTAGAAGTTGGGGTTTGTTTGTTTGTTTGTTTGAGCATGTGAACAGGTGTCTTTTATACAGGTAACAAGTTAAAACAGGTGCAGTTACTTCCGGTAATGAGTGGAGAACAGGAGGGGTTCTTAAAAAAGAACTAAGAGCCGAAATATTTACTAGTTGGTAATGTATCAAATACTTATTTCATGCAGTTAAATACAAATTTATTATTTAAAAATTATACATTGTGATTTTCTGAATTTTTGCATTAGATTCCGTCCCTCACAGTTGAAGAGAACTTATGATACAAATTACAGACCTCGACATGGCTTGCAAGTGGGAAAACCAGCAAAATCGGCAGTGTATCAAATACTTGTTCTCCCCACTGTAGCCATAGACAGCTTGGCAGCTCCACAATCAAAACCACTAATTTCTTGCGTGAGTGAGCTGTTCTTGGCTGCATGAGCGTCAAAGTGTCAGTGAATTTGTGGCACTGTATGAGCATGAAGCAGAAAAACGAGTTTGCGTGTTCAAAAATTAGGACTGCAATATGTACAGTACACTGTATATATTGCACGTCGTTGCGATACGAGTATTGCGCATCCACATATCGCGATGATGATGTTCAAACGATATATCGTTCAGGCCTAGTGTAGTGTGAAAGGCTAAGGAAGGCTCTGAAGGCCATTGAATGACACATAGATTCATATGTAAAACCTGAGACGCAGTATCACAGTGGACTGACAGTGAAAGTCAGGCTCGGTCTGTTCATCTGCATAATAACTAGATTAAAATTGAAATAGTGCATTTTTGAGTCTCTGCTTGCCCTGACTGCACCTCCATGATGGCGCTACAACAAAAAACGTTTTCACAGAGCATCGTGAAATGACGGATTAAAGCGATTGAAAGGGATTAAACCACAATGTTTTGGCTGAATGCCATCAGTGAGGGCCAGCAAGCCCCTTTCTCTTCAGTTTTTCACTCTAGGTGCCCAAGCAGCCATGACTGAAGCCACCCCAATCATCAGACATTCTCTTTTTATTCTACTACAAAGTCACAGTTAGACCTGCACTGCCAACATCAACATCAGTGTGCTCTAAAAAGGTCATTTTTAATGATGCAAACAAGTCTCGCTATGAGAGGAAGCTTGGGGTTCCGGGTGGTAGGGTGGCTTTAATTTACATGTGATTTTGAATTACTAGGCCCTTTTGCACCAATGTCACATTTAACGGGAGTTCCTGAAGCGAACACAGCCAGTAGTTTATACTTAAATCGAGATTAGGTGAGCACCAGAGCACATAAATCCTGATTCCAAAATGACACTCATGATGAAAAATTGCGTGGGAATGCTTTGGTTTCATTTCCTGTAGATATTTGGTCCCTTCCCATTAATTTGGGGGTATTTTCAGGTCACTTCCTTGTAAACTCATTGAATGACGTTCATGTCGTAAGACATCCAATCCATCCATTCAACATAGATTGGACGTCTAGTGAAGTCAATGGACGCCCTTGAGTCCCCTATAACGACTAAATCAACTAAAATTTTCCTGATTTTTTTGTGATTCTTTCCCCATGGTCTTGGTGTTTTTTTGTTTTCTTTTTGTAATTTTGCCAATTTTTTTTTTTTTTTGTGTGTGTTTTTGGCAGTGTATTTTGTTTTGTGCGGGTTCTTTTTTCCCCCCATTTTTCCACAGTTCAGTGTGTTTTCCTTTTTTTTAGGGCCTGAGCACCAAGTGGTGTGCCCCCTGCTGGGAACAGTAACAGGAAACCCATTTTTTTCTAGACAGGCTCCTCCTCCAAGGGAAAAAAAATCATCTGATCTCAAATCTGCATCAAGGGATTCAGACATGTGTTCAGGTGCCTGATGAAAAATATTGAGGTTTTGTTGAAGCAGAGGGGTCCAAACAGGAAAGTGAAAATGACAGTCGTCATTTTGTCTCACCACAAATTTTGAACAGTCATAACTTGGCAGCTATACAAACTTACCTGCACCAAACTTCCCGTGCGTGACGATAGTCATATCCTGAAGGGTCACATAGGGGTCTTTTGCATCAACCCTATACCGCCAAATAGTGGCAACAGAAAGTCACTCATTTTACTTATACATGCCCAGTTCTTTTCACATTGGTCAGTATACTTACAAGACATTTTGTAATAATACATTTTAAGGCCCAATCTACTTGTCTCTGTCTGTTGCCATGACAAGCCTTTGTTCACCATTAAAAGGAAGTAGATTTCTTCAGAGACTTACTCATTTTAGTTTTGAATAAAGGTGTGACTACACAGCTCAGTAGTGACTTATTTTTTGTAGGACCCTCTTCAATAGGGTTTTTTTTCACCTAGGCTTCAGAGTGTATTACGCATTTCAGAATATACAAAACATCTTTTTCAGTCATGGTCACAACACAAAAAAAGGTTCCACACAAAAAAAGAGGCAAGTTTTGAGCTCGATTCTCATGAGATGATGAGAGCGGAATGATCTGCCACCACCCTGAGATGTGTGACATCCGAGTTGCGCCAAACTGCAAGTCCTGCTTGCAGGCCTAGACTGTGCTTGAATTAGTTGTTTTTGCACTTTTTTTTTTTTTTTTGGCCTTTTAGCACGTTTTTTTGCATTTTCAATATTTTTTAGATTTTGTTTTGTTTTGATATTTCGTGGATTTTTTTTATTTTTTTTTTGCATTGATTTTATGGCATTTCTAGGTCACTTTCTGCTCATACATCACTTCCTGTGTACTTTGGGGCTTTTTCAGGTCCCCTCACATTGTTTTTTTTAACCATTGGAAACAAATGGGGACATTTAAAAAAATAAATGTTTTTGTCAAATAAATGTACGTTTTTGGGGAAAACAACTGTATACATGTTTTGTAGGCCCAGATTACCTGATTTTTAATTTTTTTTTTTTTTTTTTTTATGTGTGAATTATGTGAAATTAATAAAAAAAAAAAAAAAAAAAAAGTAGGATGAGACATATTTTGTAATTTGAAAATTTCAATGTTTTTGCTAATGGAAATGAATGGAGCTTTTTATTTTTTAACATGTTTTTGCCACAATGTGTGGGATGAAATCCAAAGGAGGGAGCCTGCATTCTGTAAATTTTTGGAACTTTTTAAAGTTGGAACGGTGGGAATCAGTCAAAACAGGCTGGGGGTGGGGGATATTATACAATTTTTTAAAAATGAAAACAAGAATGATGGAAGAAAAGTATTTTTTACAGTAATTGAAACCTTAAAACATGCCATTTAAGAAACAATTATGGATTTTTCTTTTTTTTTTTCTTCAAAATGACATCCTTAATAGGTGTCCTCCTATACGAATGCATTATTGAAGTCTGCTGTGGACCACTGCTGAAAAAACAAGAATTTTTGAAGTGCGGAGATGAGCTAGTGGCAGCACTGCAAGACGGTAGACTTGAGCGAGCAAATACTCTGCAATTTTAGCCACCATAGTGAATCCAGTATGAAATTCATAATATCCCAGCTGAGATGTTGCAGTGCTCAATGAGGAATCTCAACAGTAGATAGTAGTTCAGGAGGACGCCAATAAAAGGACGTAGTTTTTATTTGGGGGGTTTGGAGGATTCAATAATTCAATAATTGTTTCTTAAACGGCATGTTTTTTGGTTTCAGTTATTATGAATAAAATATTTTTCTTCCATCACTCTTGGTTTTATTGGATTGTTAAAGATCCCGTTTTTTGGGGGTCACCCTATTTGGGGAGCTTCCCACAATAAAGATGTCTGGCCTCCAAAATACTCCTAGCAATCTATTAGTACTGCATATTACAACTGAATAATGAGTTCGCAATTATCCAGGTTGACTTGAAAGCACTGAAAACTGCAGCCAGGATGACCAATCGTTTTATTCTTCCTTCAGTTTGTGCAACAGATGAGTACCAGCTGGAGTCAAACAGCTTCTCAAAGAATATTATTAGAAAGAGCAGCCAATAAGCGAAACAAGCACGACGGGGTTCCCTGGAAAAGAAATCTAACCCTCATCTCAAACCTCCTGATGGGCACCCTGATGGTAAGCCTTCCTCTGTGAACCGCCATCGATTTTTATTCCATGGTCAGTTTTCTAGAAATGACTATTTGTCATGCTAATATGAAGAGATCAAGCTTTTGCAAAAAAAAAAAAAAAAAAATTGTAATGCAACACATTTGAATAATGAAATATAAAACAATAATTAGGAGGAATATGCGCACGCACACAGATATTTGTAAACTGGTTGTTAGTGAATCGTGAGATTTATGTTGAAAAGAGCAAAGGGGAACCCACTTGACCCTGATAAAGAGACAAATGGCAGCATTAGCAGCCATGCATAACATAAGTGGCATTATACAATTAAGGCTCCAGCTGCTTGCCTGTCTCTACAAATACAAAGTTGCTCAAATGAGTGCACCTAAAGCAGTGCTTCTCAATTATTTTCTGTTACGCCCCCCCTAGGAAGACGTAAATGTTTCGCGCCCCCCCCAAACTCTGCCGTCACTGTAAATAGTATCATTTGTCTATAATATTACTATTATAAGTACGCCTCTGCCTCACATTGTATCCTTTTTTTTTTCTATTAGGGAAAATAACAGATCAACTTATAAAGTATAACTTTATTAACATTGTTTTGTTTGTAACTGAAAAGACAACGCGCATCAATTTGCCTGAATTAAAAAAAAAAAACAAAAAAAAAAAAAGTCACATCCAAACTGTAAAAATACACTCAAGGTACATTTTTGACCATTTGATACTGAAAAATAAAATCAGTAAATAATAACAAATTCAAATTGATTAGAAACATTAACTCATGAGGACAATATGCCCAAAAATTTGACCGAAAAAACAAAACTGAATAGAAGAAAAAAAAAAAGTGTAATTGGACAGAAAAACAGTTTTTATTTTCGCTGCTCCCAGTGTCACTTCCAGTTTGCAATGATGTGGGGTTATATTGCACCGAGCATGCTAACAGTGCTCACCGGTTTACTGATATAACACTGACGAAGCGGGACGATTGTTGGCAATATTCGGCACGTTTTCGCTGAAAAACAACCAAGCGGCTTATCAATGAGATTGGGGTCTAATGTCTTTAAGTGGCGTCTTACTTGATTTGGCTTCCGGCTGTCCGCTATAATCATTTTTAGACACAGTAAACAGTGGTCTTTCCTCGCCTACCACTGTATTAAATGTCAAAGCCAAAAGGCAAACGGCTCGAAAAAAGTGCATTCTCGGCGGCCGAGGGAGAACCGTAGGTGAGGGCGGTCGTGGTGACGATCCCAAGCCGAAAATGGCACTTCTCGGGCGGTCACGTGAGAACCGGAGAAGACAGTGGGTCGCTGCGTGAGTCCGGCCGGAAAACGGCTTTCGAAAACAGCGCACAGCTCTCCAGCTCTTCATGAGTCTCTTCCGTGTGCTCTTGCTTACTTCAAAAATACTGTGCGCACTTTGAAAATGAGAGCGCCACTGCCACCAACTGAGTGGATGTGCAAGTACACTTTATTCTAGTACGGCAAAAAAAAAAAAAAAAAAACATGTTCCCCGAGGTCACACGCGCCACCCCAGGCATCGCTCTGCGCCCCCCTGGGGGGGCGCGCCCCACTATTTGAGAAGTACTGACCTAAAGCAATAGACAAAACATAATATAAATGACCCTCATATGAAATTAAAAGTAATTATTAAAGTATTTATTAGGGGTGTAACTGTACACACAAGTCACGGAAAAACAGGAGAAAAACAGAAAAGTTTTTTTTTTTTTTAAATCACAACATTTGAAAGTTTGTTTTATTGGCTAAAAGTGAAAAAGAAACACTTAGTAAAAGTGCAAAATTAATAGAAGAAAACATCAAACCTGTTGTGCTAACATTCCTTAGTTCACAGTTTATGAGCAAAAATAGACAGCATACCCTATTTTGTAGGGATCGACTGAGGTAATAGTTAATGTCTAGTAGCACTCGCAAGCTTGGTACCTTTTTTTTTTTTTTTTTTTTTTTTTTTTTTAATAAAAATAAGATAACACCATTTTCAAAGTTGGATTACACACTGTTAACTGTAAACAATTTCTAGTGAACATAGACTCCCACATAAGATAGTATATACCGTAATTTTCCCGAATATAACGCGCACTTTTTTTCCCCAAAATCAACTTGTAAAATCATGGTGCGCATTATAAACGTGTACATGGATGGAGACAGAAATATATATACATTACATATATATATATATATAAACCGATTTTTTTTTTATTGACACGGCCACGTTGTGTTGAAGAAACGTATGCGGCGACCCGTTGCCGACCATTACGGTACGTGACGTCACCATTTTGTTTCGGTAATACTTCACTCTAATCGGCCGAATGATTTCGTCTGTGTTAAATTCTGCTTTTTTTACTCTTCATAAAGCACGGAATTTAGTTTCTTGAACTCATTTGAGTCAACGTTTATTGCAGCTCCGCAACTCTGACCATAATGTAAGCACACAGACTTCCTGTGTCCGTCAACTATAACTGTCCCTCAGGAAACTCAATCCCAAATAACAACAGTTCCTATTACTGTCGTGGTCATAGCGATGAGCTCTCAAGGATTTCCGACTGACGTTCTCACTTTCATTTTACCGTATCAATCCATGGAAGAAACATTTATTCATCATGATGAAACGAGCAAGTTATACAGCAGCCTTTAAAAGAAAAGTCACATCTGTTTTGTTTTCTCCTAGATTCTGGTAAACTGGAGAAGTTGTCAAATCGTATTATTACCGTAAATATTGTCAGTTTATGGTAATGTTTTGAACTACCAATATGCTATGCTTGTGCTGTGTTTCACCAGTCAGTAAAATGACATTTCTGTATCTGTACACGAGCTCTGTTTTCTTGTATTCTTCTATTTATTGGTGCTAAAATTAGGGCGCGCGTTATAAACGGGTACAATATTTTTCCCTAGATTTTACAAGGAAATTTGGGGTGCGCATTATACACGGGTGCGCCTTATATTCGGGAAATTACGGTATTTTATATAATTGTGAAAATAGCGTGAAAAGTGCACATAGTTCCAAAACTGAAAACACATTTTTTTATAAAGTGCAAAAATCAATACACACAGTGTTTCATGTTGGTTGTTGGTTTGGGTGATTTGAATCTACTATCCCCTTGACTTAAGGAGGACTAAATCCGACATGGATGATTTTATTTATTACTAACTGACTACGTGCACCGTCTATCTATCTATCTGTCTGTCTGTCTGTCTGTCTGTCTGTCTGTCTGTCTGTCTGTCTGTCTGTCTGTCTGTCTGTCTGCCTGCCTGCCTGCCTGCCTGCCTGCCTGCCTGCCTGCCTGCCTGACTGTCTGTCTGTCTGTCTGTCTGTCTGTCTGTCTGTCTGTCTGTCTGTCTGTCTGTCTGTCTGTCTGTCTACCTACCTACCTACCTACCTACCTACCTACCTACCTACCTACCTACCTACCTACCTACCTACCTACCTACCTACCTACCTATCTACCTATCTATCTATCTATCTATCTATCTATCTATCTATCTATCTATCTATCTATCTATCTATCTATCTATCTATCTATCTATCTATCTATCTATCTATCTATCACACTAGTGACTCCTTTTTTGTAGGACCCTCTTCAACAGGGTTTTTTTCACCTAGGTGTGTGAACGTATTTCTTATCTCGGGATATACAAAAACATCTCTGTCAGCCATGGCCACAACACAAAAGAGGTGAGTTTCGAGCACGTTAGGTTCTCATGAGAGGGTGACAATCTGACGATGTACCCTACCCTAACCCTACCCTACCCTACCCTACCATACCTAATACATTTCTGAATGGACTTTATGTGTATATATAGTAGAGGTAATAGTTTGTTCCTTATTGCGAGAGATTGTCTAATAGGCAAAAGTAATTGAAATGCGCCTCTACTAGCCTACTTAGTGTGACTAAATTCATTGTCACTCACATAATTAGTTCAGATCAAATCCCCACGTGTCATTTTAGGGGGAAAAAGAGAAGAAAGGTGAGTGAACACAGACTAAATAAATTCGCCAACTGTGTTCTTTTGCGCCGTTTGAGAAAATAGTCCATTTTATCTTAAATTGGTTATTGGGCCGCACTGATTTTCATTTGAAGATCCAGGTTGACACGTACACATGCTGTCCTCTCACAGCCTGTCTACTGAACTAGCCTCTATGCTGTGTTAAAAAAAAAAAGAAGACATCAGCGTTTTTCTTTCATTGTCCTTGTGTGATCAAACCAGAGCCATCAAACATTTAGGGCTGTTTTTGCACATGAGCCAGCTACACTTGGACTTATTGGACCAGCGTGAACCTCATTTACACTATCATTATCTAAATGTATTATCACTATTATTTGGGTATAATGCAGCTTTGTGCCAAGATGTAGGTATGTGTATATGAAGGGAAAAGGTAGCGTTCTCGCACACACCATATAATTGTTTGCATTATTATAACACATTCATTTAACTATAGTTTAGGCAGACTTCACTCAGTGGCCTTGAACACAGTAAAGTGAATCACCTTATCGGCGCTCATGAGGGGGAGAAGGAAAAAAGGTACAGTTTCTCGTAGGCACCGTCTAACAGTTTGCATTACTCGAACACACGTAATATAATCAACCAGGGAATAGTATCATTTCTCATATTCACTGTAGGACTGCACTACTCTAACACACCTAATGTAAAATACACACCATAGTTTAAAGAATCAGAATAGATACACAACGCCATCTTGTCACAGAAGCCCAACGTGTGCGCCACGAGCAAGATTGACGCACCAACTCTGGCAATCAGTTCTCCGGACAAACGAACAAGGACAAAGACCAGCGCGCTTCGTCCTAAAACAAGGGGCACCAGCCCGGATAACGAAGTTGATAGCGGGCGCTTGTGATGTCAAGACCAGCGTCGGTCGCTGTGGCAACCACATCCCATCCACGCACGAACCTAAACAGCCTGAAACCGGCCAGAGAAGGATGATCCCAAAGCAACGCCTGGACACACTTCGGCCGGCCCACTACACCACAGACTTAAAAAACACTGGACACTGAGATAAGACAGATTTGCTGCTCGGAAACATTTTCTATGTAGCCTTGCTTTGGATCCAGAATGGTCCCTCCGTCGTCTGTTTTTGACCATTGTTGACGAATAAATTGTCAACCTGTTTTCGGTGAGACTTCTTCAAACTTTTGAAACATGGAGTCAGTACAAAGGGTTAAAATAAGAAGAGAACGCGCGGAGTTATGTTTCCTCCCGGTTTGGCTCGCGGGGCGGTAAACAGCGGAGCACCAGTTCCGTTCGGCTGCCGCCGTTCCCGTGCAGCTTTGGCCAGGGGGACTAAATTCCAACAGTATATTTCCATACACTGCCAAGAGTTGTGAGGGATGGAGAACTAAATTCTTTTTTTTTTTTTTTTTTTTTTACTTTCGTAAAAGTACAGATACAGGGGGGAAAAATACTTTGATAAATGTACAAGTATCTAAGAAACAATTTACTCAAGTACAAAAGTTGCTTCAAAATCTACTTTATATGTAAAAGGTAAAAGTATTTATTCTCGATAGGGGGGCGCCAAAGTGTCTTGTCGCCCAGGGCACCATGTAAGCTAGGAACGCCACTGGGTAAAGGTGAGGGGATATCCCTGGCCAACTTTACATCACACATACATCCGTTGCGGTCTTTTATGAACGCAGAGTTCTCCTGTGGTCCCCCTAACCTAGCAAGAAAGACAGTCATGTGTGATTAATTGATTTGTCATACATTTCCGTCTTGCCAACATCAGGCGTCTAACCACTTCCCGGCCATCTGATGACCGAGCCAATCAGGAGAAAGAAGCGGGAGCTGCAGACGTTACCAGGAAGCAATTATCTGCTTGAACACATTGTCGGAGTGTAAACCAGTTCTTGTAGATAGGTCAAATTCGGAAGTTTTGTTGGATATATACTTCATTTCCTCATAAAAAGAAGAGCACAGAACATCACAGAAATCTATTTGCTCATTCACCAACCAATACGTCTTACTGTGGCTTAATATAGATTGCTTGCCTTCTGATCGTGAGCTAATCAGGGGGAAGATGCTAGAGCTGCAGATGTAACCCGGAAGCGACTATCTGCTTGAATACTTTGATGGAATGCAAAGCGGGTTTTGAAGATACGTCAAATTCTCAGGTTTTGTCTAACATACATTTAATTTCCTTATCAAAAAAGGTGCATAGAACATCACTAAAATCTTTTTATTTTGACAGGAAATAATATTTTTGTGAGTGTGATGAGAAGAGCCATTGTCCAATCCGCAGTCGTGTATTTTTTCAAGGTTGCTCCCGTGAAAAAGGTCTCGATTGGATCTTGCCCAAACTGATATGAGTAATGTATTCATAGCAGATATATGAAACAATCTGCCCTGACAGGTTAGTGCAGTGGTCCCCAACCCTGCAACTCGGACCGGCGTGATGTGGCAGAAAATTACATACAAAATAAATGAATAAAATACCACTATGGGGCTAGCAACGAACGTTAAGTGCATGGAAAATGTAACTCACCAGACACTGAATCAACCTTTTTTTAACAGGGGCCTCTCCACGGCAAATATCCTTGGTCGCAGGCATAATAAATTCTCCAATTGTGAAAGGTTTCTCGGCTTTAGCAATACAGTTAGCCACAAGGTATGATGCTTTTACTGCATTAGGTTTTCTTGATGTGTTGGTCCTCGCTAATTGTTTCTGTTCTTTGTTCTTGCACTTTTTAGTTAAAAAAAAAAGACAATATCCATTATTCCAGGGTGCATAGACTTCATAATATATTGACGGGACACAGGGCATGGGGCCAATTCACAGGGGGCCTATTTCCGTCAAAGCTGACCGAGTGGAAACACAGACAAATAGCTTTTTACGTTGAAAATTATTGTGAATAAATGCTTGAATCCCTGATTTCTTTATTGATATGAACGTAAAACAGTCTCGATTATTGGTTAAAAGCAAAAAAAGAGGGCAGTTAGCATTTATTTTTACATAAATATGTTGAATGCGATGCTAGTCTTTTAGCCAATGTGGCACCACCTTAGCACCACAAACAGCTTTTTAAGATGAATTTTTTTCTGAATAAATGCTTTAAATCCCTGAATTCTTTATAGATATGAACGTGAAACTGACTCAATTCTTGGTTAAAAGCAAAAAACTGGCAGTTAGCATTTAGTTTACGTAAATATTGCGAAGTAGGACGCTATTGCTGTAGCGGCTAATTTCTCCCATTGATTTTTTTCACAACATTTAAAATGCATGCATGTTGGAAAAATATAATAATTACCTTGAATCCTCGAACAAATCACTCCTGCAACAATCCTTCCTCTTTGTACGTGGTACAGCTTTTGTACTTTTTCAACCTAAAGCCGGCGTTTGATCGCTGCATGCATGTGTTTGAGAATAACTTCTCTTGATGCTAGGTGTAGGGAAGCCCCCTACTCGAAGGTGTAGCGCAGTGTCAGCGCCCTATCCAGTCAATATATTATGAAGTCTATGCAGGGTGTGCAGTCTCTATGTGCCGAAACAGCTTTGAAAGCTTCATTGGCTCGTTTGATAACTTTTGGCCACATATTATGCACAGTTGACTTGGTGTAGGGTCCTTCTCTGATTCGTCATATGGGTTTTTACCCCATAAAAAGGTGACGGAAAACCTTTGTTATCAGGGGCACTGGAAGTCACTCACAGCAGATGGTACTGAGGATCTTTCTTTAGTTTTTCCCCATCCAAAAAAACAGCGGTTTTAGTCCAAATTTTTCATGCTCGCGCATTTTCTCCATACAAAGAGTGCACAATGGCAGTACACACACATGCTGGATAGTTTATGTACAACTACTAGGCTACTACAAAGACCGCAATCTATTTAACCTACAGTATGTGTTGGAGTTTTTTTTATTGGAAATACAAGCGCTCGTGCGTTATAATGCGAATCCACGCAGATACAGTGAGGAGAACAAGTATTTGATACACTGCCAATGGGTTTTCCCATTGACAGTGTATCAAATACTTGTAGATGGCGCAATGACACACGAACATATTTCGAAAACTAAAAGGGCCATTAAGCCTCGGTTTAACACCCACTTTTCACAGCGCCAAAATAAATTGCACACGAATGTCCAACAGCGCTCTGCACAGTGGCAGCTCAACAGCAACAACAAACAATAATATGGCTACAATGCAAGCATGTCTTACCTATTTGAATACACCAAAGGACAATGATCTTTATTTTCCACCACAAATTGAATTTTAGAAAATTTTGCTCTATTTGAAAAAAAAAAAAAAAAAGCTAATTTGTTTTTGTGCCACGTTAACGACTCCTCTGTCAAGTCTACTTTTCCATTCCTATAGAGTCTTATTCAACGTCACTTGGTAGCAAGCAATGTTTAGGTGGTGTTTTTAACACAAAAAAAAAAACTTTCAACATATATATTTAATCCCCAAAGTTAAGTATGCAACTGTTTCAAAATATGTTTTATTTATTTATTCTTTTTTTTTTAACAACAACAAAAAAAGAATCTACCAAAACACCCCATCCAACACCAGGAGGTGCTGCAGCACTCTCACTCCCTACTACCTGCGCCACTGCCTGTTTTTCAGTCATCTTCGCTAGTGTGTGGGCTTGTTTCCGGGAACAAATCTGATGCACCTACGTCATACATCATTATTGAGGACAAGCGCACTTAGATATTAAAAAAAAAAAAAAAAAATAGATGCTAGTTCCAATTGATCTCTATGACGACATCCTATTCAGTTTTATTATTATATCTATTGACAAACCCGAGCAAAACGACCGGAAGTACGCGTCCGCTATTACTGAGGTGAGCCGGCCGCAGCACACAGCCAGCAGAAGGCAGCTGACTTTACTGTTGACTGATGCTGGGCTGCTACTGAGGTGTGTAAACGCCCCAGTAATGGCGGACAACTCTAGCGGGCGACGTTCACATACAGTATATCTACTCAGACTACTCAATAGATAATAGGCAGGCAGATTGGTGTGTCAAGAGGCAGAGGACAGAATATGGTCGTTAACATTTCTGTGCAACCCGGTAGCATATGTGCTATGGACCGGTACCAGGGCCCGGTGGTTGGGGACCACTGGGTTAGTGGCCACCAGGACTCAAGCAAATTCCTTCACCAGGCATGTCAAGTGCTATCAGTTCACCCTAAAACAGTTCATTTAAAGGGAATGTCAGGATCTGCTTTGATTGGCAGCGAATGGACTCAGCGGTGTATAGGGATGGGAATTGATAGGATTTTTACAATTCCGATTCCATTATCGATATTGCTTAACGATTCGATTATCGATTCTCTTATCGATTATAATTTGGGGAAAAATAGCAAATATTTTGATTGCCATCTAGTTTGTTTAATCAGAAGTCACAACCTTACAAACTCCCGACAAGGTTAAAAGAGGCCCAAATCCTCGATGTTAACTGTGGCAGTATGTAACTGTGGCAAATAGACAAGAATATGTAACATTTTACTGAAACATTTTTCTAATAGAAATAAAAAATCCTCCTTTTGAAAAGGACATATGAGCTGATAGTACTCAATAATAATAATAATAAAAAGATAAATACTGTCAAATACAACAGAACAGCGCGTAGTGCAAATGTGCAAAATTAACTATTGTTTTGCAGAAAAATAAGCATGTCTGCTTTTTCAGATAGGATACGTGATCTTTCTGGACTTATGATGTCTCCAGCAGTGGAGAAAACCCCCTCAAATGGGGTGGAGAAAGCCTGCACACACAAAAAGTGTTCAGCTAGCCCAGACAGCAGGGGCAGAGTATCTCTTTTGTTGCCCCAAATACTAACAAGTTTATAATTAGGTTGGTGTAATTACATAAGGATGGTTGGATCTCATGCAATATAAAAGGAATTTTAGCACAATCCTTTCGTTAACTTGGATTTGTTAACTTCCTTGACATAGTTGGGGTACTCTATGGAAAGGCCTTTTGATACTGAGTAGAATAAAAGTGGTTTCGGACCAACTGGACCATACTATCTCGAATTACGGGCGAAAATACGCTGATTGGCTGTAGTCGTCAGGTGCATTTCGGGAAGTCATTTGCAACATCCACTTCCGTTAGTCGTAGCAAAATACACAAAAATACCACCATCGGATGCGGAGGTATATGATTTTGTTGAAATCAGTAGTCAGATTGGCCCTACGACCCACCAAATTCCAATTATTTCGAAAAAAAAAAAAAAAAAAAAACTGGTTGGTGGACTACAGACCGAAATGAGTATTAAAATTGCTAATAAAATCGTTTAGGATTATTTTAGATGCATATATGTTCTAATGCTCTTATAGAGCAGGGGTGGGCAAACTATTCCACAAAGGGCCGCAGTGGGTGCGAGTTTTTGTTGCAACCCATTAAGAGGACACCTTTTCACCAATCTGCTGTTTTACAAGTGCAATCAGTCAATTGCAGTCAGGTGCTTCCCATTTCTGCTGAAGCCTCATTGTTTAAACTATCTGTGCTGGGTCAGTTGGAACAAAGACCAGGACCCACTGCAGCCCTCGAGGACCGGTTTGCCCACCCCTGTTATAGAGTATTCGACAAGGGATACGATAGACCCAATAATAGACTTTTTTGGGAAAAATCATCATTTCTTTAAGAAGTCTCATTAATAATGACGTGGCCTGTGAAAATCAATGCAAAATCACTCGGCGCTGACTGTCCAACTTATACTTGGTGAGTGATCATTGTTTAATAATCATGTAGTCTTGCTTGATGAATTGAGTGTGTGTAATAACTCGTAAATTATGTGACGTAATTCGAGCTGGTTGGAATCTGAAAGTCAATCGTTAAGTAAACTGCCAAGAGATGTGGGGAAAGTCGTGTTGGTTGGAATCTATAAGAAAATCATTATGTAAACTGCCAAACGATTCCATGGAATTGAAACGCACGGAACCGGTTCTCTATAGGAACCGGTCCTCAATTCCCATTATAAGCCCCCGATCTAACTCGCCTCCTCGCATTGCACATTGGTCTAAATTTGCGCTGGACACGAAAATAGAACTCATTGAGGCAATTTCCCCTTGCGTGTCATCCTCATCCTATAGAAGTCTCTACATGTATTGACAGAGCCTAAAGATTTTTGTCAAAGCTGTTTCTTATCATCTGGAGAAAACAGATGCAGGAGAATATGGAAGCTGGGACACGCAAGGCACGTTTGTCTATCCGCCAGTGTCGGAGAGAACACTGAAATCAATCTACACTCCATTAGTGATTGTGGTAAGAAGAAATGTGAGGCAAATAAAGCTTTAGACATGACATCGATGCGGGGAAAAGAGGGGATACGGAGCGGACTCCCACTATTTTGCTTTCTCTCCTCTATTACAAAATATACTCAACTTTAAGTACTTCACAAAGACGCTACGGAGCATCAGAAAGAACACATGAAAAAAATCAATGTGTCTGCGTGTTATTAGGATTGAGTGGTGTGCATTGGTATTGAAAGAATGGAAAGTGCTCATCATGGTGTACCGCAAATCTTATAGCGTATAGGCACTCGTGTTAGAAAAAAGCACGACACGGTGACAGGGTTATGTTAATTAAGAAACACATATGGACACACAGTGAAAACAGAATTTCTTTCATCACCATAAATCTTGAGAAACAGCTTGCGAAAGCTCATTTCAGATTTAGAAGATTGGGTTTTACTTTTGGCAGCGAGGTGTAGTTACATCAATTGTCCGAAGGTAAACAGATGTGGCCGCAACGTCTGACAGCAGACAGCTTCATTTTAGTCAGAGACTGAAATGTATTCAAGATTAAGCGAGAGATTGGCTGTCACAGTCAGATGTAGTGATGAGAATATTGGAGACATGGTTTCAATGGACATAAGTAGTCAGTAAGTACAGTATATAAACAAATTTAGAAAGGAAGGTAAACGGTCAAAGTTTTAGAGTAAGGCAGTGGCGCTCTCATTTTCAGAGTGTGCACAGTATTTTTGAACCAAACAAAAGCACACAGCAAAAAGCACTGGAGATATGAAGAACCAAGACGAGGAAATATGACAAAGCGTATGTAGTGTTTAATACTTGGAGATGAGGAAAGGCCGGTCTGCTTAGCCAAATCAATTAAGACGTCACATAAAGACATTAGACCCAAATCACATTGATAAGCCGCTTGATTTTTTTTTTCCAGTGAAAATGTGCTGAATATTGCCAACAATTGTCCTGCTTTGTCAGTGTTACATCAGTAAACCGGCGAACACTGTTAGTATCGTATAAGTGGCATACCAAGTTGCACAGTGCAAAATAACCTCACACCATAGCAAAGGAGCTGATACTGCCTGCAGCAAAAATAAAAAAAGTCTCTCTGTCCAATTATACTGTCGTTTTTGTTCTATTAATTTATGTTTTTCTGGTCAAATCAGCAGGGCCGAGAACGAAAACGGATTTTGCTATGTGGCATTTTTTTTTGGCATGTGGCAAAATTGATTTTGCCACATGGCATTTTTTGCCATGTTTTAACGGCTGAAAGTGTAGAGTCAAAATTCACAGCCACGCGTTTTTCTGCCATTTAAAATGAATGGAAAATTTGGAAGTGCATAGGCTTCAATGGCATGGACGTGCATGGCCTGCTAAAATGCCATATACCAAAAAATGCCGCATACAAAAAAAAGAAATAATAATAAAGTCACATACCAAAATCCATTTTGCCACATACCCAAAAAAATGCCACATGACAAAATGAATTATGCCACATGACAAAAAATGCCACAAGCCACAAACAATGCCACATGGTAAAATCAATTTTGCCACATGGCAAAAAACATCCCACATGGCAAACACACACACACAAAAAAAAAAAAGTAAAATGGCAAAAAAAAAAAAAGGAAAAAAAAAAAAGCATTTTGCCACATGCAAAAACAATGCCACATGGCAAAATCAATTTTGCTACATGGCAAAAAAATGCCACATGGCAAAATCCATTTTGCCACATGGCAAAAAGAAAAATGCCACATGGCAAAAAAATGACACATGTCAAAAGGCATTTTGCCACATGGCAAAAAAATGCCACATAACAAAAAAATGCCACATGACCAAAAAAAAAAAAAAAAAAAAAAAAAAAAAAAGCTACATGGCAAATACCACTTTTGGTTCTCGCTGTCTCTCCATGGCATATTGTCCTTGTGAGTTAATGTGGCTAATCAATTTGAATTATTATTCATTGATTTTATAAAATTTTGTTTTAAAGTATTAAACGGTCAAAAAACTTTATTTAGACATTTATTTTTAAGTTTAGATAAATATATATAGTATTTTTACAGTTTACTTGTGACTTTTTTTTTAATTCAGGCAAAGTGATATGCTTGAAGTCTTTTCTGTTACAAACAAAACAATGTTAATAAAGTTATACTTTATTGTAAGTTGTTTTTTTTCCCTTTGATATTAACACAATATTATGCAGAGATGTATTTATAACAATAATATAGACCACTGATACTATTTACAGTGGCGGCAGAGAGTTGGGGGGACGCAAAACATTTATGTCTTCTTTTTGGGGGGAGAATAAAAGCTAACAGTGAATGGAAATGTAAGAAAAATGTTAGTTGATTTATTAGATGTAGAAGTCAAGGACCACTGAACAGAAAATAATTGAGAAGCCCTGATCTAAATGTAAAATTGAAATTTCTATAAAACAAAAAATTAGTTTGTACTATATTACGAATGCCATTTCATTTCTCATTTCAAAGTCACTTCGCCTAGGATTTTAACCGCATCGCATCTCTTCTCACTTCCCTCCCACTTCAGCCGCATTACCATCAGAAAAGAGACAAACTCCTTGTCCTATTCTCAAGAGAAGACGCGTGTCCTTTTGCATTGTTTGGTCACAGGAAAAGGTGAAGAGGGCAGAGATAACTAAAGAAGAGAGTCAGGAGGACAAAAAGACAAACACTTTCCTACCATTGAAGCCCGTGATGTTTCCCCAGTCCAGCAGAGAGCTGTTGAAGGATGACAGGGAGCTGTTGAAAAACAGATCGGTGCCATTGTTGGAGTTTGGGATGGTGTCGGTAAAAAGGTTCATCTGTAGAAGGGTATTGAGGAGATACCGCAGCATCTTGCCACTGTACACTGGTTTCTACAAAAGTCAGTCCTTACTTGCTTTTTCCAAGAGTTCAAGAAGTATATGAGAAAAATATCAAATCTCTTATGATATAAAAGCCAACATTGAATGGGAAATGTGAGAAAGTATTAGTTGACCGATTAGATATAGAAGTCAAGGACCACCTCGTAATTGAGTCCTAAGTCCTCCCTAGCATCGGATTGTTCCTTCCTCCTTTCTTCTTTTGTTCTGCGATCGCATAACTTCACATGCCGTCTCCGATCGCACACACAAAAAACTCTCAAAAGAATTCACCAATGTGATGATGACCCCTTTGGATTTTTTTTGCTCCGCGACCCCTCCCTCTGGCTCCTCCTGTGCACCTCCCTCGCCCCTCTCTCTCCCTCTTGCTTTCCATATGTGTGCGAGAGGGAATCCCAAGGGTCCGCGGGAGAGGAAGAGAGCAGGTGCTGTGGGCAATGAATGTTTAATTATTATATTAATAATCATCCCAGGAGGCTTTGAATAAGGGAGGTCGTGGAAAGAGGGGAAAATAGACTTATTGTCACTGTCAGTACTGTAAAATAGACGCAGGCATTGTTTGCATGAATGCATGAAAATGAGTGCTTTATGTGTTACACAAGCAAATATGGGAGTTGTCAAATCCAGCTGGAGATGTTTGTTTATTCTTTTCTGAATTTGTAATGTTCAAAATTCACTGAAATGCCAACAAAAGTTCGCAAACCGTATTATGTGATTGGAAATTGGGCCCAATATATTCTGAGGATTGGATTCAAGTAAAAAAGAACTGTTTTTTTTGTTTGTTTTTTGTTTGTTTGTTTGTTTGTTTTAAGTATGAACTCATTAATTGCTATTGACAGAGAGTGACGTCCAATCCATTTTGAATGGGAGGGCAGTTAGTGGCAGTGAAATGTGACTGAGTCCAGAAGTACAGTAATTTTCGCACTATAAGGCGCACCTGAGTATAAGCCGCCACCCACCAAATGTGACACGAAAACGGCATTTGTTCATAGATAAGCCGCACTGGACTATAAACCGCACCTGTCCTCACTCACTGTATTATGGGATTTTCACACCAAAAGATATTAACCGGTAACGCTTTATTTGACAGCGGCATCATACGACTGTCATAAGACCAAATGGACCACCATGAAGCTTTAAACCAATTGGCTGCAAAGCTTTATTGCTTCAAGAAGCTTCATTTGGCCATCACTGCTCCCTTGGGGGAGACAGTCAACCTCTTCTGTCACCTGCTGTCAACTCTGTTGTTGTCCAACATGCCTCCTAACATGAATTGCAGCGCTATAGATGTACAGTTGGGCAAATAAGTATTTAGTCGACTACTAATTGTGCAAGTTCTTCCTCTTGAAAAGATTAGAGAGGCCTGTAATTGAAAACATGGGTAAACCTCAACCATGAGAGACAGAATTTGGAAAAAAAAAAAAAAAAAAAAACAGAAAATCACATTGTTTGATTTTTAAAGAATTTATTTCATGGTGGAAAAGAAGTACTACTTACTACTACTACTACATACTTTGTTATGTACCCTTAGTTGGCAATAACGGAGGCCAAATGTTTTCTGTAACTCTTCACAAGCTTTTCACAAACTGTTGCTGGTATTTTGGCCCATTCCTTCATGCAGATCTCCTCTAAAGCAGTGATGTTTTGGGGCTGTCGTTGAGCAACACGGACTTTCAACTCCCTTCACAGATTTTCTATGGGGTTGAGATCTGGAGACTGGCTAGGCCACTCCAGGACCTTGAAATGCTTCTTACGAAGCCACTCCTTTGTTGCCCTGGCTGTGTGTTTGGGATCATTGTCATGCTGAAAGACCCAGCCACGTCTCATCTTCAATGCCCTTGCTGATGGAAGGAGATTTTCACTCAAAATCTCTCGATACATGGCCCCATCCATTCTTTCCTTTACACAGATCAGTCGTCCTGGTCCCTTTGCAGAAAAGCAGCCCTAAAGCATGATGTTTCCACCCCCGTGCTTCAGAGTGGGTATGGTGTTCTTTGGATGCAATTCAGTATTCTTTCTCCTCCGAATACGAGAACCTGTGTTTCTACCAAAAGGTTCTATTTTGGTTTCATCTGACCATAACACTTTCTCCCAGTCCTCTTCTGGATCATCCAAATGCTCTCCACAGATGGGCATGGACGTGTACTGGCTTCAGCAGGGGGACACGTCTGGCAGTGCAAGATTTGAGTCCCTGGCTGTGCCTTTGTTACTGTGGTCCCAGCTTTCTGTGTGCCATTCACTAGGTCCCCCCGTGTGGTTCTGGGATTTTTGCTCAACGTTCTTGTTTTCATTTTGACGCCACGGGGTGAGATCTTGCATGGAGCCCCAGATCGAGGTGCCATTAATACAGGTAACGAGTGGAGCCACGTTAGACCTCGTTAGAAGAAGTTAGACCTCTTTGACAGCCAGAAGTTTTGCTTGTTTGTTGGTGACCAAATAATTATTTTCCACTCTAATTTGGAAATAAATTCTTTAAAAATCAAACAATGCGATTTTCAGTTTTTTTTCCCACATTCTGGTTCTCATGGTTGAGGTTTACCCATGTTGACAATTACAGGCCTCTCTAATCTTTTCAAGTAGGAGATCTTGCACAATTGGTGGTTGACTAAATACTTATTTGCCCCACTGTATGTGTGTTTATTTGTATAGCTACATACTGATCTATTGAAAAGCTTACTCTTATGTTTTGAATGGTACCAAACTTCACACATATGTCTTGTACCCAAGGGCGTAAGTTTGCATAGGGACGGCGGGGACATAACACTACCAACTTTTCAGGATGCTCATATTGTCCCCACCAACTTTTAAGCAACCTTATTTGCATTATATAATGACTTCAGTTATATAGGTAATATAGATTGTCTTCCCATGTTGTAAGGATAGGATTACCCTACCATTACTAAGTGAATTACAGTACTTTTAATTTGTTCAGACTTACACTGACCCCTTTTTCACCTGCTAAATGGTCCAGTCCAATTCCCCCCCCCAAACGCAAGTTTGATTGGCAGACGACGATTGTTAATAGAAGATGGAAGTTTTCAAAATGTTTTTTTAGTAGTTTTTGAAAACAAAAGTTTGAATGAACGGTGTAGCACCTAAACCAATACATATGCACTGCAAAACCGCACCTCTTTAAAACTGAAAAAATAAAAAATAAAAATAAAAACCTTCCCGTTTTCAGTGTAAATCTACTGGAAATAAGTGAAATTATTTGCCAGTGCTTCAAGAAATTTTACTCAGATTTGTTGAAATAAAATAGCGAGCTGAAAATAAGCTTAACATACTTATTTTAAGCAAAAAGTTTGTATATTTAATATAAAAAAAAACTTGTTGGTCAGAAATCTTAATTCAAGAATAGATATAGTTGAAAACATTATTTGAAAGCATTTTTTTCTTGATTTAGGTAAAAAATGACCAATTTATAGATGTATGGGCTTAATAAGAACGAATACTATAGTAATATTTACTTAAAGTAAGTGGAAGAATCTGACGCATTAATCTGTTAACTAGCCTTTAACACTCAAAACAAGATGGCGAAAATTATTCGACTAGATTTAAGAAAAAATATCAGATTAACACATAAATGTGCACTGTGAAAGTATAAATCATACAGATTTATTATATGTTAATCATTTAGCCCATCAATTAATTACGTAGGTGCTTATCAAAGTCCTAAATTATATTCGTTGGAATACCAATGCAGGCAAATCATCTGTTCTGCTTCTATTGGATCTCAGCGCCGCATTCGACACGCTTGATCACAACATACTACTCAGCAGATTGGAATAGTGAGTAGGGCTTACTGACACTGTTCTTCAGTGGTTCACATCTTATTTACATGATAGGGATTTCTTCATCAGTCAGAATGAACCAAATTCACGTGTGAAGTCCCTCAAGGGTCAATTCTTGGACCACTCTTATTTAACATCTATATGCTTCCCCTAGCTCAGATTATGGAACAGTATGTATCTCCTATAACACCTATGCAGATGACACACAACTCTACATTTCTGTGCCCCCACATAATTGTGGTCCCTTAGTCTCCCTGAGTAAATGCATTCATCACATCAATGAATTGATAAGCCAATAATTTTTTCCAGCTACTGTAAATGTGGAGAAGACAGTAGTGATCATTTTTGGGCCAAAAAAGGAAAGGTCAGAGATAAGCAGGCACCTTAGCACAATGTCACTTACAGCTACAAATCAATTCAAAAATCTTGGCGTAGTTATTGACTGAGACCTCAAATTTGATGGCCATCAAAGTCTGTCACTAAATCTGCTAATTACCACCTAAAAATATAGCCAGAATTAAGGGGCTTCTGACTCAACAAGACATGGAAAAACTTATGCATGCATTCATTTTAAGTAGATTGGACTACTACAACGGTATATTTACACGTCTTGATAAAAAAATCAGTCAGGAAGCTGCAGCTAGTACAAAATGCTGCAGCCAGAGTCCTCACAAATACAAGGAAACTGGACCACATTACAGCGGTTTTGAAATCGTTACACTGGCTTCCAGAGAGTCAAAGGTTAGACCATAAAATACTACTGCTCGTCGACAAAACACTTAATGGCCTTGGACGAAAATACATGCTTGAGTTGTTAGATTCCAATGAAACATCTAGAGCCCTAAGGTCGTCTGGAACTGGTCTCCTGTACGTTCCAAGAACAAGAACCAAGAACGGTGAGGCAGCATTAAGTTATTATGCTCCTCACCTATGGAACAAGTTACCTGAAGGTCTGAAGTATGCTCAAAGTGTTAGCTTAAAATCTTTGACCCTTTAAATCAGGGCTAAAAACGCTTTTGTTTAGCTCAGCATATCCATAACTGCCAATACATTTCAGGCTATTTGCCTTCTATTCCTCTTGTGCTTTTTCTCCAATGCTGATTTCAATTATTATTATTATTTTTCATTATATATTTTATTATATATTTTGTATTATTATTTATTATTATTATTATTATCATTTCTTTTTTTTTTATTGCGATTTTAAATGTGATTTTTATGTATAATTTTATTTCCTGCTTTGATCGTCTTTGTTTTTACATTTTATTAATGCGATTTTTATCATCTTCATATGATGTAAAGCACTTTGAATTGCCTTGTGTTGAATTGTGCTTTATGAATAAATTTGCTTTGCCTTGCCTAGGTTCATATTGGTGAGAAATGTAGCCCTGACCCCTGTTCACTGAATCTGTTTGATCTTATTAATGTGCCGTCCCCAGCATAAAGTGTACATGCAGGTTATATGGTTATATCGTCCCTACCAATATTGAGACCAAAACTATGCACTTGTACCTAAAGACGAACAAAAATAGCTTTGTGGAGGGGAAATTCAAAAACTTTTTGCAATGGACTGGTGTCATGTATAATATATTATAATTTTGATAATTATGTTCAAATGTGATATTTTTGGGGTATACCTTTTTCCCCCCTCCTTAATACATTTCTGAGTTATTGGATTGGGCCTCAGGATTGGCCGATCCTCAAAAGCTGGTGATTTGGACTGTCTCATCAGAGCTAATTTTGACTGGGTCTGCCCACCACAGTATATTGAATGAAAATCTACTAATGGAAAGGAATAACAACTGCCAAGGGGCAATCTTTGTGCATCATACATTAAAAACCACTAATATATATTGCCATGATTGCAGCGCTCCTGCATTGTAATTTTTCTGCCATTATGCTTCAAGTGTGCATATGCATATTGATGAATGTAGGTCACGTGTCCACTAATCATGCCAAGTAGTCTATAACCATAAAATGCAATCCACAAATCATCAATGACACGTACTGTATGTACGATTGAAGTAGTATGGTCGCATGTGGTGACTGGAGTCCCTGCTGACAACCCCAGTATGACTCCTAATAATGCTGGCTGCCCCTCCCAGCCAATCGAGGTTTCGGTCCTCCCGCTCCATCTCTCTGACAATGGGAGACACGGCAGTTCAAAGTTGTTGTGACGACCCCCATCACTCATTCTTTTCTATTTTGGCTCTCATTTCAGAGAGTCTTCAATTCATAAGACATCTCTGCCAGGTTTATCCAGACATATGGCATTAATTGATGGTAGTTTTGCATTTAATGCAAAAGCTATCATCCATAATATTCCTTTTTTTCAATGGTCTTTCTTCCCAGCAAAAAAACACATTCGACCCACCAACAACGTTTATACACAACAAAGGACCAGAAGTCTCATGCAACGCAGGCGCTCTTTTGGTTTGACACCCCAAAAACAGTGAAATTTCAAAACGCTACATACCCTACAATTTTTGTCCAAATCACCCAACATAAAAAATTCAGGAAGCTAAAGGCCACAAAAGTTCTATTCAGTTTTTGCTAAAAACATACAGTTTGGCCAAAATTTGCCAAAAACAAAGCCATTCATCTCTAATGGGCAAAATTTTCCATTAATTTCCAATGGCTGTATTCGCCATGCATTTCAATAGCACTACAACTTCCATTCACTCCAATTGATTTCCAACCCAAGCGACCCAATAGAACAGGAAGTGACCCTGAAATGCCCCAAAATCAACAGGACGTGATCCAATATTTACAGGAAGGGACACTAAAATGCCCCAAAATCAACAGGAAGTGACCCAATATCTACAGGAAGTGAACACAAAGTGCCATCAAATAAACAGGAAGTGACCCGATATACCAACCATCACAATAAAGCTACCATCTCTCCACAAATTGCATTTTCTAGTAGGCATCTAGATTGTTCAAGGAATTATGTTCAACCTGAAGGGAATAGTTACCTTTCTTGCACACACTATGTAACTGTTTGCATTACTCAAACACACTTAATACACTCAGTCAGGGAATAGTATCGTTTCTCATATTTAGTGTAGGACTGTTGTATTACTCTAACACACCTAATATAAAATAAATAGCACTTATACAATAGTTTAATGATAATAAGCAGAACAGAGGGCATAAAAGACGCCATCTTATCACAGAAGCCCAACGTGTATCATGATCAACATTGACACACCAACTCTCGCAATCAATTCTCCTGGGCACTCCAGGAAAAGGAGCAGGGCATTCTGTCCTAAAACAAGTAGTATCGGAAAACGCCCGATATCCAACTGATAACACAACTAACAAGACTCCAACAGCCCCCTTTGACGCTGAGGGGGCAGAATCCACACCCTCGTTGCCCGGACAACAGTAACTCCCAAATCTCCCTGTCCAATCAACAAAAGACAATAATCCCACACACACCCTTTTTCTTCCTTCTTCACACCCTTCTTCCTGCCCGCGGCCCGCCCCCACGAGAGCTTTCAAAAGACTGAACATTTAGATAACAACTGTCGCTTCTCAGAAACATTTCTATGTAGCCGTTGTTTTGCCAACCCTGGATCCAGCATTGTCTTTTTTGTCATTGTCTGTTTTGCCTTGTTTCTGACCATTGTCGACGAATCAACCTGTTTTCGGTGAGCCTTCTTTGAACCTTTAAAAATGGAGTCAGTACAAAGGGTTAACACAGGAGTGAATGCGCAGGATGGGCCCCTTACGGCCGTTTTGCGGGAGCGGTGCCAGCGGAACACCATTTGGTTCGGCTTTCGCTGTTTCCGCGGCTTGGCCGGGGGGTCGAATTTCTTCAAACCTTTTATTAACTGGTTCAAGAATGGGAATGAGTTTTAGAGTAATCTAATATTATACTAGTATAGTACAGCAGTGAAGCAATAATACTATGATTTATACTGTATGCTGAACTCCCAAACAAAAATGATTAAACTTGTCAACAAGAGTGAAGGCAAAACATAGTAGGACATCTGATAGAGACAATAAATTATTTTCCACTAGTGTAATGATACTGTAGCACAAGAACAATGTAATATAAAAGGTGACAAGAATTGTTTTATTTTATATATTTTTTTATAACCTTTGATGACATTTTATCAGGTTTGCAAGACAATATGACCAACTTATCTTTTTTTCAAGCTATTCTAGTTGGTCCTGTTTGCTTGTCTCTCCGAACAGCCAAATTCTCTTCAACATTTTAATCTGGGGGAAAATCGAGTCTAAAAAGGTTTGTCTTTAACCGAGATTTAAAAAGGCTTAAATTCGCAGTGGTGCGGATTTCAGGGGGAAGACTATTCCACAACCTGGGGGCAGCAACCCCAAAATATCAGTGTCCCACTGTTTAAGTTTGGACCTCGGAACTTGCAAAAGAAGTTGGCCGGAGGGTTACAGAGGGTTAAAATTTACGATAAGTAAGAAGGAGCCTGGCCGATAATAGAATTAAAAACAAACAGTAAAAGTTTGAAATCAATTCTAAAATGGACTAGAAGCCAGTGGAACGATGATAGCACAAAGGTAATATGTTCACGTCTAGGTGTACCTGTTAAAAATCGAGCAGTAGCATTTTGAACAAGTTGCAGACGAGAAATTGAGGACTTGGGAAGACCAACATGAAATGCATTGCAGTAGTCCAGCCTCGAGCTTATAAAAAGGTGAATTGCTTTTTCAAGGTTGTGGCGACTAAGAAAAGGCTCCACTTGGGCCAAGAGACAGAGCTGGAAAAAAAGACTTGCTCTTACAACAGAACTAATCTGTTTTTCAAAGTTGAGCCTGCTATCAAATATCAGATTTTTAACTTGTGTCTTAAAAAAGGGAGCCAGAGCGCCAGAGTTGGGCTCAAAGCCATTCAACATAGAAGGTGTGCCAAAACTAGTATATTCAGTTTTGCTCTCGTTAAGATGTAAAAAGTTTTGTGCTTGCCACTGCTTCACATCGGATATGCACTTGAATAATTTGGTGAGAGCAGTTTGTTCGTTGGGTATCATCATCAGGATAAAAACGAAAAAGATATTATGTTTCTTTATAATTGATCCTAAAGGTAGGAGATAAAGTGCAAAGAGAACAGGCCCTAAAATAGAGCCTTCTGGCACCCCGCAAGACAGAGAAGTTTGTGAGGAGGAAAATTCCCCAATCACTACCGAGAAGGTCCTATGTTCCAGGTACGATTTAAACCATTGTAAAGCATTACCACGGATATGAAGTGTTCAAAACGAGATACAAGGACTGTATGGTCGACTGTATCAAATGCTGCTGTGAGGTCTAGTAAAACAAGGATAGCTGGGTTTCCATTACCCACAGAAAGGGCAATGTCGTTGTGCACTTTTAACAGTGCTGACTTCAGTTAAGACTGTTGTAGTTTGAAATCAACATTTTAAGTAAACTGGACTTCAGTTTAAGTATACTAATTTGCTTCAAGCTGGGATTGAATCCCGATTGCCACCGTGTAGCATGCAGACAACTAAACTAAACACCTTGGCTGACTGCCCAGTTTCCAGCGAGCTCTTTTGAAGGCATCGGGAGGTAATGAGGGTCCCGCACAGCAGTCTTTAACACACACGTTTGAGTGGGAACACGCATGACATCGATAGCCCCGCGGTAGGGCGCAAGTACCTGCCCTTCAGTGCTGGAAGAGAGAAGCTGCCTCTCTGCTTGAGCCCAATTTTATCTTCATTTATCAATATTTTAAAAAACAAAATTTAAATAAATACTATACAGTAAAACCAAAAGTCTTTGATATCCGACACACATTTATTTGAGTTGTATACTACCATACCTATTCTGTGGCGCGCATAGGCCCCTGCCTTGCTCCTCCTTGACTGAGTGGTTGATTGTGTACTGAAAACAAATAAATATAAATGACGCCGGAGGTTACAAATGAATTCTGCGTTGGGTCCGGCTGGAATGTCACCTTATGACTGAGGAGCAGACTCTTGTCTGATATAGATAAAGGACAGCTGTGCTCTGGTTTGGCTCACATAAGGCTGTAAGTTGTTTCAGCTAATACAGTGGGGCAAATAAGTATTTAGTCAACCACTAATTGTGCAAGTTCTCCCACTTGAAAATATTAGAGAGGCCTGTAATTGTCTGCATGGGTAAACCTCAACCATGAGAGGCAGAATGTGGGGAAAAAAAACAGAAAATCACATTGTTTGATTTTTAAAGAATTTATTTGCAAATCATGGTGGAAAATAAGTATTTGGTCAATACCAAAAGTTCATCTCAATACTTTGTTATGTACCAGTTGTTGGCAACAATGGAGGCCAAAAGTTTTCTTTAACTCTTCACAACCTTTTCACACACTGCTGCTGGTATTTTGGCCCATTCCTCCATGCAGATCTCCTCTAGAGCAGTGATGTTTTGGGGCTGTCATTGGGCAATACAGACTTTCAACTCCCTCCACAGATTTTCTATGGGGTTGAGATCTGAAGACTGGCTAGGCCACTCCATGACCTTGAAGTGCTTCAATCTTTTCTGAGTCACGGCATGTTTTTACATTGGAAAAAATCTCGCAGCACTCAGTCTCTCAGTTTTTTTTGTTTTTTTTTTTAATAGCAGTTAGGCTTGAAAAACTCAAGAGTTATCAGACAGGGGGACTTTAGCTATGTCTTTAAACGCATCAGGGCCAAGCATCTCGCTGGCAATGGCTTTGCAGGCAGGTAGTATTTAGGTCTCTGCCACAGTGTGGGACTTTTTGGATTTAGTAACAAGTTCAGCAACAAGGTAACTGGGTTTTGAGGACTTTCTAATTTAGCTATGTAGTTTTGCAAAAAAAAAAAAAAAGTTGCCTTTTTCTCTGTGTTTTCACGAAGGCGAACAGTATAGTCCATCGACTTGTCTTGAAGCAACGGGTGTTTCGTTTGGAGATGATTTTTAAACTTGCTTGGCACCATGATGCTGTTGGATAGCTGCTCGTGTCGCCTTCAAGAACTGCTTGGATTTCTAGCCATCAGCCACCTTGCTGTCCTCGACAATGTGTTGGAATAAAACACATTGGAATAAAACACAGAGGGAAGGAATGACAGTCATCACATATGGATAATGGTGGCTGGTGGCTAGAAATTTAAGCAATTCTTGAACGCGACATGCGCAATACCTCGCTCATCTGCACACGACCACAACCTGCGGTGAGAGATCGGTTGAAAAACACTGGTCTAGCCAGTGCATTTACACGCACAGCACACTCATATTTTTTATCGTTTCCTTCTTAATTTCAATGTTAAGCATCACCTTTTACTTTTTTCGCCACCTGCACTAACCTTCTAGGGATCCATGTTGATTTCTCCCACAAGAAAATCCGAGAAGCATTCCTCTTACAGGAAACAATAAAATTGCTACGCTGTCGTCATATTTCGAGCGTGTCGTCATATGTGCAGACAAATAGCGATTAGAATTTTATGTCAGATGTCGAAAGGATCGTATGTCGATGCGATTGCAATCCGAGGTACCACTGTATTTAAATGGAACGTTTTCTGTGTGTGTTTGTGCGTGGATATATTCGTTCCCTATGGGTTTCGGATTTGGACAAAATTTTACAGTTGTACTTTTTGTTTCTGGGACTGTCCTTAGATAGGGTTGATCTCTGTAGGCCTTCATTTGGTGTGGAACATTCGAAACTCCAAAAATTGGCCTGGAAAATCCCTGATTGCGGAGGCTTTTGACAAAAGACGCGTTTCTTGCAACGGCAATGTCGAAGTTTGCTCTCAAACTTTATGCTTTCAAATTTAAATGTGCTGTAATGATACGTTGTGACTTTGAGTACTCCACAACATGAGTTTGGGGGAAAAAATGGGCCATTTTACCGAATAACCTGTGTGACCTGTGTGTTCATGTTTTATGTACGCGGACTGGGAGGATTTTGACGAAATTTTGCACAGTTGTACTTTATGTGTCCGCGAGTGTTCTAAGATGGTTTGATCTCTGTAAGCCTCAACTTAGTGTGTAAAATTAGTTTGCAACTCATTATTACGCATCAAACACACAAAAAGTACTATGTTTTTAGTAACTAACTAACCCTCTGTCTCATTGTTGTGTCATCCTTAATTATTTCATAGCTCACTTTTTAATGGCTCACTGCATCCTGGATTTTAAAGCTTAAACATTTTATTGCAGACTTATGGATCAATAAACATGACCTACAGTAAGAGGTAATAGTGTGCCAAAAATAGAGACAATATTGAGTGGGATCATTTCTCGCTTTGAAAAGGAAAACAACGTGTAAAGCGTCTAATTAAATGCAGAATTGGATTACACATCCGCAAGTTAACCTAGAAGACTAAGGCATTCCCTTTGACAGAATACGGTTAAGAGTTTCAACGGCACCCTTAAATTTTAGGATAGTCTTCCCTTGTGTTCCCACTTTATTCATGTAGCACTCATTCATTCATCTTCCGCACAGTTTATCCTCACGAGTGTGGCAGGGTGCTGGAGCCTGTCCAAGCTAACTATGGGCAGGAGATGTTTACACCCTGAACTGGTTGCCAAACATTCACATTCATAATCACACCTATGGAGGATTTAGTGTGTTAGATCAGCCCACCATACATGTTTTTGGGATGTGGGAAGAAACCGAAGTACCTGGAGAAAACCCATGCACGGGCATGGCATGCAAACTCCACACAGGAAGGCCAGTGTCCGGGATTGAACCCTTGATCTCGGACAAGCTGACCATGCTTCCACCGTGCTGTCATTATTCCTGAGCCATCTTTTTGTTAAAATGAAAGACCGCGTACATTAATTTTTCAGTGAAAATTGCCTAAAATATATGAACCTGCATGTTTAATGAAAAGTGTGATCATAAACCATTAGAACAAAAAAAATTCATTGCATTATTCATGACTAATAATCAGCCTGAATGTATCCTTCCTTGAAGTACTAACATATTAATGCATCACGATAATTCTTCCTACCAGACAAAAACAGACATCATTAGCTGAAATTAACAATGACTTCAGCTCTTGTTCAGGGGAAAAAATATCAAATAAGAATGGGTTTGGATGTAGCACTTAAAATCGAAGAGGAATCCGTCCGCATTGCATCATTTTCTTTATAATTGCTGTTTCTTGGCTTCTCAGCATGATAGCAGGGTGGAAAGCAGTGTTGTTTTTGTCAACGATGACGACAACGAAAATATTTCCTCGATGAACACTTTTTTCATGACGATCACGACATGATAACGAGCTGTGTTTTGGGGGACTAAAACATAACGAGACGAATGCCAGTTTTTGTCTGACGAGATGAAAACGAGACGAAAAGGCTCAATAGTTTCCGTCACATGTTCACAATGTGACATTTTATGTGTAGCTAGCCTGCGTCATAGCAGTGTCTTGTGTCAATCTTGATATGCTGCCCCCCCCCCCTTTTCCTGTACACCGGTGTGTCGTCTCAAGTCTACATGCAGGCTTGCACACACGGTAAGATTTGTTTTCTTGGCCAGAGAGAATATTTTTAATGTTGCTTTATCCTTTAAAGGTCTGTGCTGAGTGATAATCACACACAAAATGTAACTCGTAGCATTAGCATAGTGTTCACATTAGCATTAGGCTAATGCATCACACACCAATGTTGTGGGATGGATAGGGGGGTGACATCATGGTTACCTCCTCACGGCAGGCTCCGCCATTCCCACACCTCTTTTAACGCACCACACACATTATACTCCAAGGGGGACCTCCAGCAAAGGGCGGTGGGACGGGCGGCTGGTTAAAAATGCCATGGAACGGTCCCACTGCCCCAAGCCGAGCTCTTCTAATTTAATGCATACATTGCTCCCCACACAGTCCCATCACAGTGCTGGGTAATGGCTGCCAGTCGGGGACCTGGCAGCCACAGTAATAGGGTGGTAGGTGGGTCCCACACTTTTTTTCTATGGCATGGCTCCTGGGGCGTGCCCTCCCCTCTGCCTGGGCTGCCAGCCGCGGGAGTGGGGGGAGGTCGGGGCTCCGATCTCAGCGTTCTCCTGCATCCGCCTCCCCCTCTTTTCTCTGCCTGGGTTCCGCCCTGTGTTCCGGCACGGGACGCTGGCTGGACGCCGGTGTGTCGGCTGGATGTTGCCTGCTCCGGCGGGAGGCCCTGCCCTGGGATTGGTGGTCCATTGGGGGTCCCGCGATGTGCCGTGCAGGCTGGGGGGCCGTGGCCCTGAGGTGGCGCCCTCGTCTGCGTGGCTGTCTTGGGTGGGATTCACACATGGCTGGATGTGAATGGGCGCACTCTGATGAAGGTCCTCGGTGCCGGGATTGGCGATGGGATGGCATAGGGTCGGTTGCCAGCGGGCCCACACTCACAAGGGATTCACACGATTACTGAGTTCTAGATCACAGGGCTGATTTGTGCACACTCCACCCCTCCCAATCACTTATCTTCCAGACCCCCCCGCCCCTCTTTCCCTGGTTAATAGGCTCCCATCATGGTGTCAACCGGAAATACATCTAGCTGACGATAACTCCAACGCATTCATAGTTAGTGTAGGTGTTCAATGTATTTCATGTTGTGTTTCTTCTGGTTTTCTCTCCTTCTTTTCTTCTCCTCCCCCATAGCCCCTTCCTGTTCATTGCTTTGTCTTAATAAATGAGATATGTTGAATGATCACAATGGGAGTATTTCATACTCCAATGTGAAACATTAAAACTGTTCGGATCAATCGTACACTCAGACTTCCATTCTTTGTGTCAAACAGCTGAACAGGACAGGTTTAAAAAAAAAAAAAAAAAAGGGTAATGCTAACGACGAGGGTCCTCGTAAACTCTTTTACAGTTTTAGTCTTACAATTCGTGGCGTCCAGGAGGGTATAATTCATTGAAAATAATGTTTTCCTGCTGAGCGTGTATTATCACCAGGAAGTTGTCCTTGTTGACGCTCCAATATGTGCTCATCTGTCAATGTTTATTCGAAAATTTATTTATTTTTGGAGGATTTTTTGTAAATTTTACGGACGAAAACATTTTTAGTAAACGTCAACAAAACTCAATGAAGACAAACACATTTTGAGATGAATAAAATATGACTAAGACTCATAAGTATTATCTTATGAGACGAAAATTAAAAGGGCAGCCAAAAACAGCACTGATGGAAAGACCTTTGATCATAAGTATTTCCACAATTACATTGTTTTAAAGATCCACAAATATATCTGTGAATTTTCACGTATTTAGAAAATCACGAAATCATAGAAATCCTAGTCCCGGAATAAGTGTCAGCTGAGATAAAGTGTGTCTAATGTCTGACTTTTGTTCTCAATGATAAGACAGGGTTGCTGTCAGCACCCGCAGTGAGACTGACATCAGAGAGGAAGCAATATGCAATGAGACACCACGAGACACCAGACAGGAACATCTGTGACTGGGTCTTTGTATGTGCACTTCTGCGTTTTGCCGCTGCAGTTGACCCCTTGGGAATATCCAAGCAGGGGCAAAGCCAACCGGATGCGTACCCAGCTCTACTCTCCCAGCTGGATGTTTGACGACTAAACACAGCAAAAAGCCCACACTCAGCGTCCCAACTACGCACTTAGTAATAATACGCCCCTTAGAGTCTTTGGCTGCAAGACTGACACAGTCAATGTTTGTATCGGGTTAGGGTGGTAATGAATAGGGGCTGTAATTTTGGCAATAAATATATGTTACTGAGCTGGACTGCCAAACAGTTGGCAAGCTACATCATTACAGCTGGGTGTCTATCACTGCCCATATGCCAATGTGCCGTAATTGTTGCCTCCGTCCTATACGTTGTGTGTACTGGGCAGATGGACAAATCCCTAAGCAAAATGGCCAGTGAGTCCCTCTGGGACTCTGTGTCAACTAAGCTGTTACAGACTGTTCATTCTCACCAAACACTGCAGCTATACCAAAACTTTAAAACCCAGTTTAAAAAACTCTGGCTATCATCACTGCTTAAATACTGGTAATGACAAAAAAAATAATAATAAGGATAATAATAAAGATTTGAGCCATCCTAACTAGTCGACATCATCATTGATGCAAATGCGTCGTTAAATGTTGATGACATAAATACATCAGCGCGTGCATATAGACAAATGAAAACACATTTATACAGCTGAAGTGGAGATCCTCGTGATACCAGCGATACGGGGGTCGAAGAGGACAATGACACAATTAAAAATATTTCCTACCATGAAATTAAAATGATTGTATCTCCGGTTTTCCGTGGTCTATTGATGCCAAAGAAAAACTGGGAAAAGTTTTGAAATCAGCGCTTTCGAGTAATGTCCACGGCAGCGGTCCATCCATAAGCGGAGTTTAAGGGGGGGGAAGCCCCCCCGGTGGCCGAAAAGTGTCATTGCATGTAATTTACTTTCCTATATATGATTTTAAAATTAAGAATTTTCCAGTAAAATAGTGTCTATACAAAGTCGTAAAGCAATAAAACAAACAACAAAAATGAATGAAATGGAAAAATATATATATATTATTTTTCGAACAGATGATGTGACCAGCACCTTGGGTGATCATTTGCTTTGCTTAGCCAAAACCACCTGAGGACCGAAGTGGCAAGATGAACAGACAACATTTTTTTAATCCTAAACTTTCAAAAGCGACAACAACTACTGAGCTAGAACCAAGGAGTGAAAATGTGGACCATGAAACGCTAGAGACCCCGTCAAAATGATGAGTGGAGTTTCAATTTGCCCCACTAACAATGCTAATTGTACAACAGATTATGGAGTTATCCAACGAGTAAAACAGTAAAACATTGCCTTCTTTTTATGTTCAGTTCAGTAAATGTTACGTTATCCGACAGGGTTTTTGTTTTTTTATGGAAAGGCCATGTTTTAAAACCCCGTAGATAACTACTTCACCAAAACACAGAAATCAAGCAAATCAGTGGCTCCACCCAGGGGATACAAATTTTGACGGGGTAACTATATTGGCACGACACCGGCGGGCGTACCATATTCAATGGATGACAATCTTGGCGAAAAGTATAGCTGTCCTAAGCAGCCTGATTTACAACTCCTCTTAAGAATGATGGGAAACAAAAAATGCTTATTTTTAACTTATTATTATTAATATTCTTGTAAATTAATTTTATTGTTGACACGGCTGTTCGGGTTAATCAACATGTGGTTCCCCCCTACCCCAAAAGTGAAATCCGCCTATGGGTCCATTCCTAATTTTTTAAGGTGCTTTAAAGACGCCATGTGATTGATAACACTGGTGCGATCGTAGGACTCAGATGATAAAAAGACATTAAAAAAAGCATAGTAACTGCAACAAAATGTTCTATTCCAGTCATTGGTTTTAATGTGACATCAAATAAACTTTGAAGTTGTGGAAAGTGTTGGGGTGACTGAAACATTAGCAACTCACTAGGTAGTCACGTGCTTTCGAAAGCTTGTCTATTACTGGCTCGTAGGTTTTTGCATTTCGTTCTTTTTCACTATGAAATAAATTTAAGCCCAGTCAAGTATAGACTGCATGGACACAGTTATGGATGCACTGTTTCAGGACACCTGCTTGTGGTGCCCCGGATTAAGAGACTCGCTGCAGTGGAGCTCCCCCAATACATGTATTCCCCTACATACAACAGATTGTGGTGCACCGCCACACCAAAATAAAAGCCGCCACGCCTTGCAAATGAGATTTTTTTTTTTTTTTTAAGGCGGTTTCAAACTAGCGGCAGCCGAGTGTGAAGAGTTCAGCGGCAACCTATTCATTGTGTATTGTAATGTTCGTAACTATGCGTGGCACCCTTAAGAGACTGGTGAGCTGTGACACAGGGGGAAGTGAGTAGGAAGAATTGGAGAACGGGCGAGATAGCGAAAGATAGCGGTCGCATGTCGTGGCAGCCCGCTGTTATTTTGTTATTATTTTTCTTTATTATTGTTACCACAATAAAGTGGGTAAGCCAATACAGACTTCTCTCCTTCTTCCCCATATCCGGAGCATTACAATAGTTTGGATCAGACTTTTCGGCGAAAGTGAGCGGTGGACGGCCGCCTTGGACGGCAAGCCAGGTTTGAATGAATTTGCACAGAGAGGCGGTGCCCAAAATAGAGCCTCGCTGTATTTCCAGAGCACCGGCATGCTGACTTCGACAACGAGGGGCAGGTGTACTTACATCTGTGCTATCAGACTGTTTCGGCAGACCGGTATACACAATTACAGCTGACAAAAATTTGATAAATGCACTTTTTTTTCAAGTTTCGCAAGCTCTGAGGCACTGGAAAAATGACTCTCATACCTCTCCTTGCTAAGTTAATGGTACCTCGATATGCGTTTGTGTGGAAATGTAGTTCACGAACAACAACAAAAAAACTATTCACCTTTTCACCAAATCTAGTAAAACTCTTAGACTATTAGAATTTCCCCCCCTACTCCTTAAAATGGGTCCGTTGACAGAAGGACTATTATTGTTGTGGTAATGTAGTACTTATTAGGGCAATATAAAAGGAAAAAGAAGGACTACGACGGTGGTCTGCAACCCACGGCTCCAGGGCCGCGTACGGCTCTTTAGCGCTGCTCTGGAGCTTGTCACAGATTTTTGAAAATGGAAAAAGATGGGTGAGGGAAATATATTTTTTGTTTTAATATGGTTTCTAGGAGGACAAACATGACACAAACATTCTGTCAATTCATTAATATTGTTGTGAAGTTAAGACATGTTGTGAAGTGGCATCGTACATCAGAGTAGTCACGTGGTGCGTCATTCTCTATAGGATCCACTGCAGGGAAAAATAACATTTAATCATGAAGGCTAATTATGTATTTCTAGCTAACTTACTCATTTTAGTAGTAGGCTAATATAACTAATATCGATACATACAGCCAGTGTTGCTTTCATTATAAGGCTTATACAAGGCTTTTAATTTTTTTGCAGCTTGAGACATATTGTATCAGTTTGTTTGTTTTTTGGTCAAATATGGCTCTTTAAAAATTTTGGGTTGCAAACTCCTGGGTCACTATGAGATGTAAGTGGTACTATTGCTACAAGAAAAAAAGTCATATTATTACTAGGGCTGTCAAAATGATCGCGTTAACGGGCAGTAATTAATTTTTTAAATTAATCACGTTAAAATATTTGACGCAATTAACGCACATGCCCCGCTCAAACAGATTAAAATGACAGCAAAGGGTCATATGCACTTGTTACTTGTGTTCTTTGGACTTTTGTCGCCCTCTGCTGGCGCTTGGGTGCGACTGATTTTATGACCATGAGAATTGTGTAATTATTGACTTCAACAATGGCGACCAACTAGTTTATTTTTTTGATTGAAACTTTTACAAATTTTATTAAAACTAAAACATTAAGAGGGGTTATAAAATAAAATTTCTATAACTTGTACTAACATTTATCTTTTAAGAACTACAAGTCTTTCTATCCATCGATCGCTTTAACAGAATGTTAATGTTAATGCCATCTTGTTGATTTATTGTTATAATAAACAAATACAGTACTTATGTACAGTACGTTGAATTTGTGTGTCTTATCTTTCCTTTCCAACAATAATTTACAGAAAAATATGGCATATTTTAGAGATGGTTTGAATTGCAATTAATTACGATCAATTAATTTTTAAGCTGTGATTAACTTGATTAAAAATTTTAATCGTTTGACAGCCGTAATTATAATCTAGGGTAACGTAGCTGTAATCAGCTACACATTTTTACCTACATGTACAGTTGCTGAGAGCTACGACATTTTCCTGGCTAATGAAATATTTCAAATAGATGTTTGTTATGGTTCTTCTAGGGAAAAAAAACATGAAAAAAAAAAAATTCGCCGTGGCACAACATGGTGAGTCTGTCCGACTCTGATGCAGCCCACCACCACAGCTTCAAAAAATCCTAGGGGAAACCCTGCAATATTTGGGGGAGCCCCAGATGAATTGGTTAGAGTCCGTGGTTTCGGCTGGCGTTAAGCTTAGCTGTTAGCTGGTGCACTTGACTCACTTGACTTGCACATGGATAGAGGTGGGGAAAAAAATAATTTGACGGAAACTCTTTTTCAGTTGTTGCTGTTATTGTTGTTGGTTTTTAACCATTGCCTAGACATTGAGGGGCCAGGGGGATAATACTGCCGAGGTGGCATTCGAAGTGCTTCATTAAATTAAGGTAAATCGACCTATTTTCATTAATTGGACATTTATAATTAAGTTTTCAATGCAAATGTATTTCAATAATAATACAATACTTCAAGAACAGGCGGCACGGTGGAAAAGTGATTAGCACATCTGCCTCACAGTTCTGAGATCAAGAGTTCAATGCCGGGCTCTGGCCTTCCTGTGCTCAGTTTCTATGTCTTCTCTGTGCCAGCGTGGGTTTTCTCCGGGTCTCCTCCCAAATCCCAAAAACATACATAGTAGGCTGATTGAAGACTTGTCCCAAGGTATGAGTGTGTGCGTGAATGGCTGTTCGTCTCCTTGTACCCTGTTGACTGCCCATAGTTAACAATAGCTGGGATAGGCTCCAGCATCCCTGCGAACCCTGTGAGGATAAGCAGCTTGGGAAATGAATGAATGAATAACATCGTCGGCTTCAAACTTGCGTCCGAGTATTGGTTTCAGTCGTTTATTAGCCAATTTTCGTGGAGGTTGTTTATGTCTCATATGACTTGAGAGGCCTAGTCCATGGTGGAATAACCGCTAGTGTTGTCCACAAGGGAGGGTAGGTGGAGGACGGGGTTGTTGTTGTCCCTCTTGTCTTCTCCTCCGTTTTGCCTCTTCGATTTCTTTTCGTTTTTCTTAGAAAGCCACAATGCCTTGGTGAATAGTTCTCCTCCATGTTTTGCAGCCGTGGCAGTTTGCTCCCTCAACGAGGGGTCGACGTTGGTTCGTGCCAGGGTGCACTTAAGCTGGTCTTTGTAGCAGATCTTTGGGGCTCCTTGTGGGCTAGTGCCTTTTGCGAGCTCGCCGTAGAGCATTATTTTGGGGAGCCGGGTTGTATCCATTCTCTGGACGTGACCTGCCCAGCGGAGACGGTGGTAGATACTGGTGGCTTCAGCACTGGTTACTGAGGCTCGTTTTAGGACATATATGTTGGTGGTATGGCTCTCACATGGTATTTTTTAAATTTATCTCAGCTTGTACTGATGCCAATGATGAATGCGCTCTAGGCTTTTAATGCCACTCCCGTAGAGGGTATACGTTTCACATGCATACAAGAGTGTAGACAGGACTATTGCCTTATAGACCATAATATTTTAGCGCCTGATTGTTAAACACCCGACTACTGAGCCTCCAATTGGGAGAATGGGCTCCCTTGATCCTATTTTCAACATCCTTTTTACATGTGGGACAAGGGTGTAGATCGGGCTCAACATTGGTAGGGACGCTTTAACAGCATAACATGCATATACACTTTTTGCTGGGGACGGGACAACCAAACAGATTGGGTAAACGGTGATCAGAGCTACATTTCTCAGGAATATGAACCTAATTAATTGATAGGCTAACTGATCATTGCAAAATAAATCTGTATTGGGTTATAACATTGCTTCTCAATTCTTTTCTGTAACACCCCTCATACAAAGGCACTATGCCTTCATGCGCTGGTCCTCATGAGAAACGCAGTCTTCAAAAAACTGCCGCTTTTGTCCACCAGCGTCGCTTTAGGATCATATAAACAAAACAAAAATAAAAATTGGGTAGAAGGGGGTAAACCTCGGTTCACTGCATTTCTCACAGTTTAATTAACGTTAACAGCAGACAATTCATACAGAAGTGGAGGACACTTCCCTCTAAGCAGCTTCCTACTCGAGTTTTGCAGGTTAGCAGATTCACAGTTTAATGTTATACAAACTCTGATGCAGGTTGTAGCAAAATTTCCCTAGCAAAATTAGTGGTGTGTCCCCCCCCTCCATAACATTGATGTCTTTTTACATTACTTACAGTGGCTGCTGCTGGCTGAAAAAAAACTTGTAATATCCCTCCTCTTTGAAGGGGGCGAATGAGGCGGTGATGTTGGCGACGTATTTTTGTCGGGTCAGTGCAATTGTGTGTGTGTGGGGGTGTCATCAGCCAATCAAACATGAGTTTGAAGGGGAAAAAAATGGCCTAGCACATTCAGCAAGTGAAAAAGGGGTAAATATAAGTCAGAACATAATGAAAATAATTCACTTAATAATGGTAGGGTCAATTGTATCCTTAAAACATATGGGAAGGCAAGCTAAATGACCTATATAACTGAACTCATTATAAAATGCAACTAAGGTTGCTTAAAAGTTGGTGGGGACAATTTGAGCATCCTGAAAAGTTACGCCCTTGATGTGGGAGTAGAAGTAAGGATGCTGCCTAGGTATGGAAATTGGTCCACTTCCTGTAGAAGATGTCCATTGATTATTGTGTTCGTGTTTGGGAATGCCCGGCGTATTTGTTATGAATAACATATACAGTAATAAACCAGTAAAAGTGCTGTTGTAGACCAGTTGCATCACTCGAATGCTCATCTGCAGCCTCAAACTTGAAAGTTATCTTAATGTTCGCTCGGTTTCCCGACTTCTTGAGGTAGACCAGAACCATCTTCACGACCACCAACACAAATGAAGCCACAATCTAGCCCAGTCTGTCTTAAAGGCCAATGACAAAAAAAATAACTGGGAAGTAATCATGGGCACGCTGGATTCTCCAATTGAATACCTTAACATTGTTGGTTTATAATAATAGAGCCTAATTACTTAAGAGACATTTGAAGCTAAAACTCAGCAGTGGGCTGTCACAGCACAACAAACTTAATGAACAAAAAACATGATAAGACAGGATTCAAAAACAAGTGTAACAATCACTAATGCCTTTCAAATTAATCACAGGCTCCTAATCACTCATGCATCACCACCCACAAGCTATTGGTTAGCTTCCTACAACAGCAACCAGAACGTTCTTGTTTACTTTCTGCTTCAGCCGTTTCCCAGCTGCAGTATGTTAAGTGTTGTAAAACATATATTTTTGTTTCTTTTTGGAACCTTTGGATCACTTTGTTACTTTGCCCTTAAAAGTTTTAAATAAAAATTAGTAAACAAATGTTAAAAATCATGATCTCTTTCACACGATTCCAATACACTGAAAAATGACATGATAGGCCAGATAACGTAATTAGACCATCTGTAGTTTATAGTGGGTTAGGATTCTGTGTTTGGCTCAAGTCATGCTGGAAAGGTCAAGAATTTACAGTGGTATGAAAACGTCAAATGTGGTCTGATCTTCGTCAAAATCACACCGATGACAAAACAGTGTCTCCTTTAACTAAAACCACCCAAACATTTAAAGGTTTTCATTTTTTAATGAGTATGGTATGCAAACAATGACAGAAAGGGGAAAAATAAGTAAGTGAACCATCACGTTTAATATTTTGTGTGCCCCCCCCCCCCACTTGAATGAGGATATTAAGCAAACAATGACAGAACGGGGAAAAAGTAAGTAAACCATCACATTTAATATTCTGTGGCCCCCCCCCCTCCCCCATTGGCAGCAATATCTTCAACCAGACGCTTCCTGTAGCTGCAGATCAGTCCGCCACATCGATCAGGACTAATTTGGCCCATTCTTCTCTACAAAACTGCTGTAGTTCAGTCAGATTCCAGGGATGTCTGGCATGAATCGCTGCCTTTAGGTCATACCACAGCATCTCAGTGGGTTCATGCCTGGGCTTTGATTTGGCCACTCCAGAACGTGTATTTTGTTCTTCTGAAACCATTCTGAAGTCGATTTACTTCTGTGTTTTGGATCATTGTCTTGTTGCAGCATCCATCCTCTTTTTAGGTACAACTCTCTGACAGACGGCCTCAGGGTTTCCTCAAAACATCCTGATAAACTTTTGAATTCGTTCTTCCATTAATGATTGCAAGTTGTCCAGGCCTCGAGGTATCCAAACAGCCCCAAATCATGATGCTCCCTCCACCATGCTTCACGGTGGGGATGAGGTGTTTATGTTGTTGAGCTGTTTCATTTTTCCTCCACACATGACGTTGTGTTTTACTCCCAAACAATTCAACTTTGATTTCATCAGTCAACAAAATATTTTGCCAAAACTTCTGTGGACTGTCCAAGTTCCTTTTTGCGAACATTGAACGAGCAACAATGTTTTTTTTTTAGACAGCAGTTGCTTCCTCTGTGGAGTCCTCCCTTGAACACCATTCTTGGCCATATATTTGATGTGTGCACAGAGATATTGGACTGTGCCAGTGATTTCTGTAAGTCAAACATTCTAGGGTTGTTTTTTACCTCTTTGAGTATTCTGCGCTGAACTCTTGGCGTCATCTATGGTGGACAGCCACACCTTGAGAGAGAAACAATGGTGCAAAAACTCTCTCTAGTTATAGACAACTTCTCTGACTGTCGATTGGTGAACATCCAGATTTTTAGAGATGGTTTTGTATCCTTTCCCAGCTTTATACAAATCAACAATCCATGATCGCAGGTCTTCAGACAGCTCTTTTGACCAAGCCACGATGCACATCAGACAATTCTTTTCATCAAGACATTTCTTACCAGGTGTGTGTTTTATAATGGGCAGGGCAGCTTTAAACCACTCATCAATGATTGGGCACACACCTGACTTAACATTTTTGGTAAAAATTGGTTTCAATTGCTCTTTAAGTCTCCTGAGGCAGAGGGTTCACTTCTTACTTTTCACCCTTCTGTCATTGTTTGCATGCTATCCTCATTATAATATGAAAACCTATAAATGTTTGGGTGATTTTAGTTAAAGCAGACACTGTATTTTCATCTGTGTGATTTTGACAAAGATCAGATAACATTTGATGATGATTTAATGCAGAAATGTGAGAAATTCCAAAAGGTTCACAGACTTTTTCATACCACTATAAATCCTATTGTTGTACGGTACCTCATGACATACGTATTTCCATCTTACAGAAGAATTGAAAAACATAATTCTAAGACAAGCAAACAAATGCAATTCTAGTTGTTGAATTACTGTACTCGCAAAGGCCTGTTTTTTTTTTTCCCATCCTTCATCGACATCAGAGCTCATAATTCAACTGTATGTAGTAGGATATGAGAGGCAGACTGTCAGAGGTATGCCAGTCAATTCTGCTTAGGGGATTAGCTGATCTCTGGAGGCCAAAGTTACATGCTGAGCAACAAAGGCAGGAGTTTAAACAAAGCAAAGCCAGCCACACCCCCACAATTAGACTATCTTAAAGCTGAGTAAACACTGCGTAATTGCACGACAAAACCGCAATTAGTCACGACCCCATGGATATTTAGCGGGAAAAGATTGAGCTGTCATTTATGCTCCCAACATTTGCATGTCATGAATTCCCCTATACACACATTTAATATCGAATTCATTTTTCCCTCTTTGTCATACTACTTCAGTTCCAGATAAATGCAGATAAATGCAAAATACTAATTTAAATATGCATTAGTATTATAAGCAGTTTCTCCAAATGCAAGGTAGTAATTGAAGTAAGTCTGGCACCTTGTCTGCTTTCCCTCGGTTAGACGCATCAAGTCTTAAAGCAATATGGTGATGTTTTCAAGTGCTTTGGAGAGCGACCCTTTTCACGTGTAACTCGTCAAGAAAAAAGAAAGGAGAAAAAGGCTGTGCCACTCAATAGGTTTGGTTCGCATTCTCACAATCACTCTGAGTGGACCTTTGTAAGATGGAGTTCATTCCAATCAGCGACGGAGCGAGCAAATATTGCAGTGTAACAGTGAAGAGCCCTGCGTCATATTGATTGGTGCTGAAAAAGATGAGTTATTTGTCAGCCTGAGAATTTGAAGAAAACTTTTGAGCTTGATTGCTTTCCCAAGGCGGACAGCAAACTTCAGAGGGCCATCACACTTCAGGGAAAATCAATGGCAAAAGGCAGTCACGGTTTAATGAATGCCCTCGTCGAGACACACACCGAGAGATTTGGTCATCACTCATTTTGTATGTACCTTGAGTTATATTATGAATCTGAACCATCAAAATATATTTCCATTAACAGCCAAAAGTGTCAGGACACTAAGTTCTACACAATTTGGCGTTAGTTGGAATCAATAAAGAGAGGATTCTAGCTGACTTTAGGTGCTGAGCAAATATAGTAGACTTAAAAAAGCAGTTTTCATTGAAGGTCATTATAAATCATACATCTAGTCCATTAGAGTGACTCTGGTGGGAATCCAGGATGCCAGACATCAAGTGCCTAACTGTTGGCCTGGATGGCAACTTCAAATTGCGCTGCCAGAGAAGAGGACACCCGCAGGACTTGCCCGCCACTACAGGAGTGTTAGAGGACGGTTCTTGGACTTATGCTGCCAGAAGATTATCAGAGGACAGGCGCGGTGGCTTGGGCTACCCAGGCTACCAGTGCAGCGTTTCTGACCACTCGGCCCAGACAGCGACTGGCAAATTGTGTTTAACCTGAAAAAAAAAAAAAAAAAAATACATGATCTTCCGCTTGCTCCGGGGCTGGGTCGCAGGGGCAACAGCTTCATCAGGGAAGCCCCGACTTCCCTCTCCCCAGGAACTTCAACCAACTCCTCCGGGGGGATCCCAAGGCGTTCCCAGGCCAGCCGAGAGACATAGTCTCACCAGCTTGTCCTGGGTCGTCATGCCCGGAACACCTCTCCAGGGAGGCGTCCAGGAGGCATCCGAACCAGATCCTCAGGCCACCTCAGCTGGCTTTTCTCAACGCAGAGGAGTAGCGGCTCGACGTTGAGTCCCTGTCGGATGACCAAGCTTCTCACCCTATCTCTAAGGGAGAGCCCGGAAAAACTGCAGAGGAAAATAATTTTGGCCGCTTGCATCCGGGATCCCGTTCTTTCGGTCACAACCCACAGCTTATGACCATAGATGAGGGTATGAACGTACATCGACTGATAAATCGAGAGCTTCACCTTTCGGCTCAGCTTCACCACTACGGACCGGTGCAGAGTCCGCATTACTGCAGACGCTGCACTGATCCGCCTGTCGATCTCCCGATCCCTCCTAACCTTACTCGTGAAAAAGACCAAGACAAGCTTTCCTCGAGGTACAAACGAGTGCATTGCAGGGTAAGTGCTCTCCGGCACCATACCACGCACCCCGCTCGGCCCTCGGGGTGGGCTTGGGGGGTGTGCCTCCATCCCTTGTGCATGTCTCCGGCTCTGCCTGCCTTTCCGAGCCTGTGGCACCCGCCGCTGCCCATTTGTCGGCAGGGTAATTGGCGGACCCTCCTGGCGTCCATGGGATTGGGGGTGAGGGGTGGTTTTCCCCTGGTCGCCGGCGCGTGGTGTGGTACCCATTCGGGAATGCGGGGTGGGTACCCAGGGGACGGTGCGGTGGAGGGGCGCGCTGGGGGTAGTCTGGGGCGGGGAGTGGTCAGGGCTGTGGTGCTTCTCTCGCCCAGCAGCCGGTGGTTTTGGCGGACACACTCTTCACTTTGCACTGAAAATATCTTTCACCTTTGGCACCTACTCACTCATTCAGCTCTTCGGGGAGAGTGAGCACATGGCTGTACAGTCCCGGGTCGGCTCTCAAGTGGTTTTAAGGCATCATACACTGAGGATTTGTGGTAGCTGAGACCGGTTTGGTTGGTGGGGGGGATGACGAAACAGTTACCTCCCAGCTGCCAGCCCCGCCATTACTGCACCTGCACCACATACATTATACTCCACGGGGGGGGCTTCGACAAGAGGCGGCGGGATATGCGGCTGGGAAGAACTTCAATGCGGCGGTCCCACTGCCCTCAGCCGGGCTCTCTTATTTTAATGCATACAGTCCACTACCCTCCCCACACGATTCAATCATGGTGCTATAAGAGCGGTAGGTGGGTTTCACAATTATCAATATGGCGTGACTGCTGGGGCAGGGCCTTTTCTTTGCATGGGCCGCCGGTTGCGGGGGTGGTTGGGGGTCGGGACCCCGTGGCAGCTTCTCAGCCCTCTCCTCCCTCTCCCTTCCCCTCTCTTCTCTACCCGGGTATCCTCCTTGGGCCCAGGCGCGGGTCGCTGGCTGAGTGCCGGTTGGTTGCCGGGGTGTCGTCCACTCTGGGTGGGTGGTGGGGGCGGATGTGGGGGCCGGTGGCACATCCCCTCATCCCTACTCTGAAGGCCCGTTAATGGGGGTGCGGATGGTCCGTGGGACTACCCTGGGTCCCGGAGGGAGAACAGTGGCCCCCTTGCCGGAGCTGCGGGAGGAGGTATGGACCACGCTGGCTCAAACAACCCCCTCCCACCCCAACTCTCCCGCCCCTGTGTGTTTTTCCACTTAATTTTCAGTATAACTCCACATCCAGACCTCCATGGGTTGATACGTTTGATTTTCATTGATAATTTTTGTGTTATTTTGTTGTCAGCACATTTAATCAAAATACTTCATTCATTCAGATCTACAATGTCTTACTTCAGTGTTGCTTTTATTCATTTATTTATTTATTTTTGCAGTGTATTGAAGTGATAAGGCATCGTTGAGTGATCTCCGGGTATAACTAAAGCATCTCAAGGCCAGGCTGAGTGTCCTCTTTTTTTGAAATCAAAATATGGTCACCCTACTTTTAGCCTAGCAGCTAATGCGCTCTCCCGCTTTGCGGGACGCGGGCATGTACGATTCCTGAGCTGGAAGAGAGGGATGGATCCCGTCGCGCACCGTGGCTCCATGGAGACCGGTTACATAAATTAGCCAGTATATGGATCCCTCAATCTCTTTGACCTCTCCAACTCTACGAAATTGAGGAGTCAGTGCTTGACCCGACCGACTCTGTAATAGTTAGACTCCCCAGGTGCATGGACCTCCTACAAACTCACAAAGTTATTGCTTACCGGCTGAACAAAGCTGAGTGTAATTACCAAGGAGGTGGGCCACTATTGGGAAAAAATGAGCCATCGTGTGAGGATGTGAAGTCTATTTCTGTTGTTGATTGTGGTGGGGTATTGTGAATTATGGATTTTAACCATCTGGCAATGAAGGATGGGTGGTGAGTAGCAAATGATATGCTTGACGGACAACATTAACAAAGATGTTGCATGAGAGAGGGCGTGTCTGAGATCACAAGCTGAATTACAGCAGCGTGACTGCACTATTGTGTCCCGTGATGGGTTGTTTATTCACAGCTGAGGCTTCCTAAATTGTTCTTTTATATTCTTTTATTCTCTTTTATTGAAGCCAGAGGGGTTTGGGGAATGATTAACAGACAACCTAAACAATATGGACCTATTGTCAGTCTGTTCCTCTTTATTTAGTCCCTCTCTATTTATTGTCACTTCTGTCCTAGTGAGACAAATGGCTCGGCTTGCTTGGTTAACCGCGCTTTCACTGGACAGATTACAGTGAATTATTTGGAATAACAGCATTTGCAGTTTTCATGTCTGTTTGTGTTTGCTTTATATAGTACAAAAACGATACTGTCAGGCTTTAGATTGGATATCTTGCAATGAACTTTTTTTCTTTTTTTTTTTTTAATTTTTTGAATGGATGACCTTTTAACTTACTAACCAAATTTGAGATATTATACCTCAAGAACAATTGGGCAAGTGATTATATTGAGAATGTCATCATTTTAAGTCCCACTGTTATTATCATTGGTTAAGGTGGGATTTGACAGTTGGGGGGCCCTAAAATTTGGCGTTGGGCACAGTAGGGAAAACAAGTGGTGATTGGTCAGCGGGACTTTTGGACTTATTAGTCCCACTCGCCATGTGTTGTAAGGCTACAACTTACGTACTAACTTACTTACTTACTTTTCATAATCGATTAATCGGACTATTAATTAAACGATTAATCGGATAAATGTCCCTTTTTTTCAATTACTTTCAAGTTGTTTTAGGCATGTTGTAAGTAACAATGAAGACAAAATGGATGACTATTTGCTCAAAAAATATAAGCTAATAACTTTCAAATATATAATATGCAAGAGTAATGCTGTTTGAGTCAAATAAAAATAAAAAATAAGACATCTTGTCACAGATTACAGGAACTGCAGTAACAAATAAAATGCTTGTAAAACAGCGGGAAATTATGATGAGCAAACATACAAAATTGTTAGAGGTTGTTTATCAATGATAGGCAATTAATTCGTTCAGATTGATTCTATTCATTTTGGTCATATAAACAAATAGCAATAAATAGCATCTGTATTGATACAGTTCAAATACATATTATATTAACACAATATTAGAAAAAGCTCTGAAGTGAGAGCCTCTCGCTTAAATCAAATTTAATTGTCATTGTATTCATAGCCAGTTAGCTAAAAGACGGCAGCTAATATGCAACTTCAATTTGCAACCAGCAGACCCGGGCAGTCCATAAAGCAAGTTAGGCAAATACTAGGGGCGTCGCAGCGTCCATAAGGGCTTCAAGAAAAATGTTCAAATAATATTTGATGATAGCAGTATTCAAAAACTTATACAAGACATTAAAACAAAAGAAAATAAATACATATAGCAATAGGTCTTTAAATAATAATGAAATCATTTTTCTAATGCGCCTTTTGCCGTTTCACTGTTTTCTGTGATGTGGTAATTTCACCACAGTGTCTAATCTCACTCACCCCCTTGCAGACCAGCGAGCTACCTATAGACCCTACCCACCGACGTCACAAAATCACATGCTCGCTGTATGGTTCCGCCCCCTTGTCCGTCATTTTGTGTCTGTATTATCAATGGTCTCAATTGATCGAGCAATTTATAATGCATTTCGTGGAAGGCCCGGTCTTCCGGATGCCGTAAACTCACTTGATGCGTTACATAAAAGGCGTTATGTGGAAAAGCTTCAGTTTATCCATTCGCCAGATCCATATTTGAAGCCTAAATCGATGTTTTTCGACCCGCTGTCTCCGCCGTATTTGCCTGACATCTCCTAGCTACCCTGATATGTACAACTATCTTGTCCACACAAAATCAGCCTATTCTCACGAAAGTTTGAAAAACTTTAAGAGCTTGGAGGCTTATAAATACTTTGTTGCTGGTTGGGTGAAACAGGTCCTCGTCCACGAAAATTCGGCAGGAATCTATCTTGTGCTTGGAAAGGTGAGTTACGAAATTTTCAATTCAAAATCTTTTGTTATTGCTAACATCCACTGTCAAGTCTAATGTATTTCATGTCGTTTGTCAATGGAGTTAGGGCTTTTAATGTTTATATGGTTTAGCGATAGCACTCTCACTACATACATACGTGTATGTTGTCGGCGATTAGCCTAGCAATGATCTTAATTGTGGTTGTCAGCCCAAAACCCTCTAAATATATATTAAATGCATCTTAACAGATATAAAATGACTACTACATAATCTGTGGTAATCGTTTGGAGCCCAGTTTTCTCGTCGAATTGCAGCAGCCCATCTCGCTCTCTTCTCTCCGGGTCTCTCGGAATCCGGTAGAACTTCAAGTCTCTCCGTCTATCTTCTCTGTTATTGCAACCGACCGCCACACACGCCTTCACCATTTTGATTATTAATGTTAACGAGCAGAAAAACACGTCGTAAATAGGAGGAATGTACGTAGCCGTAACAGGTAAACATGATGTGTTGACGGACAGTTGGGCGGCACCAGTCAGGAGGAAGGAGTTGTGACGTCACGTGGGTAGGGTCTATAGATGTTATTTTTTGCCTCCGCAATTGAGTGACGTTACGGTGACGACGTCATGAAAAGACAAACCCTCCGTGTCGCATTTTAAAAAGAAGTTTGTTGTGATGGAAAAAACGTTTCTTAATTGCACGTATACTTCAATTCAATTCAATTTTATCTGTATAGCCCTATATAACAGGTTTGTCTCAGAGGGCTTTACGGAGTAATTTTGATACACAGTCAGATACGGTAGATGAATGAGATGAGTCCATGTCCTTGGCATCCCCCATTCTTAGACCCTCCATGGCGGCAAGGAAAAACTCAAAAACACCCATGGAAGAAGAGAAACCTTGGGGAGAACGACAGTCAGGAGAGATCCACTCCCAGGATGAACAGGCTATAGATGCACCTGGACTGATGATGGGTATTAGCAGAAGGAGTTCCAGTTTGTAGAGATGCAGTGGAGTGAGGGAACATGAGGAGGTCCATCTTGCCAAATGAGACGGGGGGGCAACGAGGAAATCCATCCAGCCAGGGTGTCAGGATTGTCAGGCGGCTGCGGCTGAAAAAGTAGCCCCTCCCCCAGAGGGTAGGGGGGAAAGGGGATGACCAGTGATGAAAAGACTAGTCAACTAGATATTAGAACTAGAAAAGAGAAATAAAGTAAAGACAAGTGGTAAGTAGAGTGAAAACAGGGGATAGGACTCAGTGGCTGTACTTCCCCAGCATTATAGCTCCTAGAGCAGCTTAGACTGAACTGTGAGTCTCGTCTTTTTTCAACTAGCCTGACCATAAGCTTTGTCTAATAGGAACGTTTTATGTCTAATCTTAAATGTACAGACTGTGTCGGCCTCTTTAATATGAGCTGGAAGCTGATTCCATAAGACAGGAGCTTGTTAACTAAAGGCTCTAGCTCCTACTGTACTTTTAGAGACCCTGGAAACTACCGGTAGACCTGCATTCTGAGAACCAAGTGTTCTGTTAGAGTGGTATGGAACCAAAGCATCTGTGAGATAAGATGGCCCCAAACCATTAATGGTCTTAAATGTAAGAAGGAAGATTTTAAATGTAATTCTAAACTTGACTGGAAGCCAGTGAAGGGCTTGGAGCACAGGGAATATGCTCTCTTCTATTAGTTCCTGTTAAACGTCTTGCTGCTGCGTTCTGGACTAGCTGAAGACCTTTTAGGGAACTTTTAGGACAAGCTGTGAGTAAGGAGTTACAGTAATCCGAATCTAGATGTAACGAAGGCGTGAATTAATTTTTCTGCATCGCTTTTAGACAGAATATTTCTAATTTTGGCTATGTTGCGCAGGTGAAAAAAGGCTCTTCTGCAGGTTTGTTTAATATGAGCTTTAAATGATAGGTCTGGGTCAAATAGAACTCCTAGGTTTTTAACTGTGATGCTGGAGGCTACACTCACATTGTCCAGAGTGACTATCTGAGAAGTTAGAGAGTCTCTCACACTTTTAGGGCCTATTATAAGGTCTTCTATCTTTTCAGGGTTAAGTAAAAGATAATTAGTGCTCATCCAGGTATTTACATCTCGGACGCAGGTACTTAGTTTATCCACTTGCCTGATATGATCAGGTTTAATTGATGAATACAATTGTGTGTCGTCAGCGTAACAAGGAAAATGAATGCTATGTTATCTGATGATATACATAGCACAACTGCAAGCTAGCGGTTATTTACAAAGAGTTTAGATGAAATACTGCTAAAGCTTAATTTTACTGTATCATTTGCCAGGCCTGTTATTTTAGAAATATTTTCCAGTATTCAACCAGCTGTGGATTAGTGTCAGTTAAATATACTCGCTCTCCCATTTTAGAGAAAGTTGGTATGAAAGTGTATGGGGGACTAAAATTGTGTCTTACTAATTTTCATGTGATGTGAAACAATTTTACATGGTGTTAAATTGTGCTGTTCAAATAAATTTGCCTTGCCTAAAAGTCCAATGGTTAATTAAATGAATACACCATTAAATATGCAATTAATAATTTCATAGTTCTGTGGTATGGGGGACTAAAAGTCCCATGCATTTAGATGCAAACATTTGTTAATAAATGTGTCATTAATTAATTAACATGGCAATTCCGTTCAGGTGAAAAAAATATTCAATTTCATTTTTTAACCATCATATATTATTTAATTCTTTATTACTGGATGATCCTGTGTAGTTGAAGTGCTTCATAAATTCATTTTATTTTTCAACCTCGCCAGTCAAAGTTAGTGGCCTGACTGAGCCAGGTACAGTAGGCAGTAAGTTAGGCGCTATTAAGCCTGTGTTATGCTACTGCGTTGCGGGGACGGCGAAGCGACTACGGCATCAATGAGCATTCAATAGTTCTGCGGCGTTGCTCTGTAATTCACCGCCAACCCACTAGAGGGGTGTGGCGTTGTTTTTGTAAGGTTTTGGGGGACTCTTGAAGACTTCCAGTTTTCTTCCGGTTGCACTGCTTTGCTAAAATGCTGGCGGAGATAAAACACTTGAATGTGGATATCAGCTCATCAACATTGAACAACAAATGTTGATCATACAAATGTTGAGGCACAGGTGACGCAGTAGACTGTTTAGGAGGCGGTCTGTTGATGCCGTCAAATTACGAATTCTAGCCTCGGATGGAAGCCAGTAAGCTGTGGTGGCTAGCTTCAAACTGGCATCGAGCACTGTGTCCAGCGTTTTGTCCGAGGTCTGCAAAGAATTGTGGACGGCCCTATTTTTTTGCCGTGTCCTCCTACAACCAGCCAGCTGGAAGCCATAGTAGATTTCTGGTAGCTAAGTTCCAAAACTGCGTTGGAAACTTTGATGGTTAGCACGATGTCATAAAAGCACCAAGGCACTCTCAATCAGTGATTATGTATCAAGTGCAAACCTGTGCTTTATTCTTCATATACTTGAAGTGTGAGACGTAAATAAGTCACAGACTAACAACAAACATATGTACACAATAAATATGAAGTGCACCAACCAAAAATGATAATTTGATGATGATAAAAAGCTGGCAGTTTTTGGCCGATTCCAAACACACACATACTTGTCTCCGTGGTTCTTCCATTTTTTTTTTTTATTCAATCGCTGGCTGACCTCCAGCCCCGTATTTCGCAAACGCAATCTCCTCCTATGAATTGATTGCCATTTGACAATCTTCATAATGTCTTGACGAGACATTGTAGAAGTTGTCGTACTTGCTTTTCGTTGGCTTGGTCCATTTTTGCGTGTAGCAAGATAATGTTTGACAATGGCGGTGATTTCGCGGTGAACCTGAAACAACAGTCTGAGCGGACAAATCACAGTCCATTTCCACCATGTCACACGCGTTGACGCGACATGAAGTCAGAAAATTGGGAAGGAACATGAAAGGCTACAGCGGAGGGTTGTAAATCAGGTCTGCCTTGACGGCGCAGGTTTGCCACAGAAGCGTAACTTAGCCTTTATGGTTATGTCACGCTGGTTTCACAATCAACAGCTATTTGACTAATATAACGTAACATCCCACTTTCATACTTTCTTCTCTTTGTAGATGTTCTTATGAAATATTTTCCTTCCACCTCTGTGCATACCGGGCCATCTTTTACACCAACCTTATTCACATCAGCATCAAGTCCACGCCCACTAAGTCCACTACCTTCCCACACACAAACTGCTAGTGGAAAAAGAAGTACAGTGTGAGTGTTTAAATATTTGTGGTGAAAATAGCTATTGTTTTGGGGTGGGGGGAGGGGGCACATCAGCAAATATGTTGCCTTGGGTACCAAATTGGTCAGGAACGACCCTGGCGACCAGAGTAATTTACCGCGGTTAACTGCCTGTTACGTAAAGGGTAAAGTCGAACTATTTACATTCACAATTCATGGGAATAGACGACCAAACAAACATCAACACAGACGTAAAAAAAAACCAAAAAAAACAAGGATGGGCAGTTTACCTGACACTGCACACATTGCAGGTGGGAAGATGTAATTTGCACCGTCGACTGTACGGTTGGCACACCTACCATAATATTGATGCTATATTCACTTGTTGTTGGAGTAATCATAACAAGTAAATCTCCATTACATGGTGTCTATAAAAAGCACCATACAGTCACTCAACTTGTGATGTATCATTAGAGCATTAAAATAGGCTACTTTTTCTCTGTAGCAACCATGTTTTTTATCCCACTTTACGACTTTACAACACATCAGAACGATTTTCAAACTTGGGAACTCAGATCCCCCGATACACTTGAACGCTGCATATCTCCTGAAGGTGCTTCACGGAGGTCATATGCATATCACAGCCAAAGTTAAGTTCATAAATTACCATTTTAAGGAACCATGTGTAGATTGTGCATATGGGGTGAATATAGTAATATGAGTCTAATTAATAGGCGCATTCTGTAGATTATGCTATGTGGACTTAAACCTCCAAAGGTTTTTTTTTTTTTTTTTTTTTTTTTTTTTTTGTACTGGTGAAATTTATAATGAAATATGTCTGGCGAGTGGCGACACCCACAATTGGGACCATAGTACCTTGTTAAAAATATTCTGTAAAGTTGAAATGATGTTACAGTAGATACATTGTACTAGTCAGGCAAATATTGTTTCAGATGGATTACAAATTGGTTTAAAACAGACGAAAAAAATGGAGCTAATCTCGTAGCAGCAAGTTAACACTTAATAACCATAGAGCTAATATGGACAAAACATGAATCGGGCCACTACAGGCAAGATGACTGCAAACATGGAGTTGGCGCATTCACAGTTTCTGAAATAACATTAGGAAATTACTATTACTTTACTTACTTATGTGCCTAATAATTGTGCCTGCAGTTTAGCTTACTTCTGTGGTTTATTATATGTACACCGCTTTGATCTTCTGGCAGTACTGCCTCTCTGTTATACTACTGCCCTACGGTGAATATTTCGCGACACCTCCTCTAGCATTCAGGGAGCAAAAGACGCCAAAGTCATTCTAACAAAATCCCTCAAAAGCCACCTAACAACCTGTCCATAAACCAAACTAAAAAGAGTTTCTTAGCCATTAGGACCGTCATGTGGCTCTCAGCCAGACACTTATAGCCTTCCGCCCCTCCTGCTAGTGGTACCAATACTATCACACCACACTGAAACTATTAGCACAGTGGAGCCGCTGGCAAGCTGACTGGTCTTTCAGGAAATGACCATGGGTTTCATGGTGAGTTGCCATAAAGAAAAAACATTCCTGATCAGAGACAGACCTGCAGGTCTTCAGGCCCCGCAGCAAACAGACATGCACCTTTTTGAAAAAGGTATTTTCAGATGGCTCCATTTTAATATTTCCACCTTTACACCAGCTAACAAATACAGTGGGGGAAATAAGTATTTAGTCAACCACTAATTGTGCAAGTTCTCCCACTTGAAAATATTAGAGAGGCCAGTAATTGTCAATATGGGTAAAACTCAACCATGAGAGACAGAATGTGAAAAAAAAAAAACTGAAAATCACATTGTTTTGATTTTTAAAGAATTTATTTGCTAATCATGGTGGAAAATAAGTATTTGGTCAATACTAAAAGTTCATCTCAATACTTTGTTATGTACCCTTTGTTGGCAATAACGGAGGCCAAATGTTTTCTGTAACTCTTCACAAGCTTTTCACACACTGTTGCTGGTATTTTGGCCCATTCCTCCATGCAGATCTCCTCTAGAGCAGTGATGTTTTGGGGCTGACGTTGAGCAACACTGACTTTCAACTCCCTCCACAGATTTTCTATAGGGTTGAGATCTGGAGACTGGCTAGGCCACTCCAGGACCTTGAAATGCTTCTTACGAAGCCACTCCTTTGTTGCCCTGGTTGTGTGTTTGGGATCATTGTCATGCTGAAAGACCCAGCCACGTCTCATCTTCAATGCCCTTGCTGATGGAAGGAGGTTTTCACTCAAAATCTCTCGATACATGGCCCCGTTCATTCTTTCCTTTACACAGATCAGTCGTCCTGGTCCCTTTGCAGAAAAACAGCCCCAAAGCATGATGTTTCCACCCCCATGCTTCACAGTGGGTATGGTGTTCTTCGGATGCAATTCAGTATTCTTTCTCCTCCAAACACGAGAACCTGTGTTTCTACCAAAAAGTTCTATTTGTGCTTCATCTGAACATAACACATTCTCCTCGTCCTCTTCTGGATCATCCAAATACTCTCTAGCGAACCGCAGACCGTCCTGGACGTGTACTGGCTTCAGCAGGGGGACACGTCTGGTAGTGCAGGATTTGAGTCCCTGGCGGCGCATTGCGTTACTGATAGTAGCCTTTGTTACTGTGGTCCCAGCTCTCTGTAGGTCATTCTCTAGGTCCCCCTGTGTGGTTCTGGGATTTTTGCTCACCGTTCTTGTTATCATTTTGACGCCACGGGGTGAGATCTTGCATGGAGCCCCAGATCGAGGGAGATTATCAGTGGTCTTGTATGTCTTCCATTTTCTAATAATTGCTCCCACAGTTGATTTCTTTACACCCAGCGTTTTACCTATTGCAGATTCAGTCTTCCCAGCCTGGTGCAGGTCTACAATTTTGTCTCTGGTGTCCTTTGACAGCTCTTTGGTCTTGGCCATAGTGGAGTTTGGAGTGTGACTGACCGAAGTTGTGGACAGGTGTCTTTTATACCGATAATAAGTTAAAACAGGTGCCATTAATACAGGTAACGAGCTGAGCCTCGTTAGACCTCGTTAGAAGAAGTTAAACCTCTTTGACAGCCAGAAATCTTGCTTGTTTGTAGGTGATCAAATACTTATTTTCCACTCTAATTTGGAAATAAATTCTTTAAAAATCAAACAATGTGATTTTCAGTTTTTTTTCCACATTCTGTCTCTCATGGTTGAGGTTTACCCATGTTGACAATTACAGGCCTCTTTAATCTTTTCAAGTAGTAGAACTTGCACAATTGGTGGTTGACTAAATACTTATTCGCCCCACTGTACTTGACATGCTTATGTTTGCCTGAGTTTTTGCTACCAAATATGAGGATTTACCCTCCTTTGCAGTAAAGCACAAGGTGCAACAAGGTTTCTGCACAGCTGACAAACAAAAAATTATACTCAAGTAAGAATAAAAGTATTACTCAAGTAAAAGTAGTTGTCCAAAAAAGTTACTCAAGTACAAGTGTAACGTGTGCACACAGGTCCGTTGTGTGCATTGCCTTCAAGAGGGCGCGCTGGAAGCGAAAGCCTTGCCTGGGCTTTTTGCCTCGCAGTTAGCGCGCACGCCTGCCATGCTGGACACGGGTGCAAGTCCTGGGGGACGGATCGTATCATGTGGCGCGTCACCACGCAGAGCGGTTACACTAGTAAAGAAGTATTCGGTGAAATAAATACTCGACTAATGAGTAACTGCTTATAATGTCTTTTTTTTTTAAAGGGAACCACAGCCTTAAAGACTTGTAGACTCCAGGGATGCAACGATACAGTTAAGTCAAGGTTTGGTATGATATTCTATACGAGGGACACAATTTTCAATTCGATTCAATACATTTAATGCTCTGAAACAAAAAATACAAGTGTTTTTTTTATTTATTTATTATTTTTTTTTTTTGCTAACAAGCAAAAACAACAATGCCATCATATAAACATGCATTATAGTATATATATTTATGTGTTTATACTAGTGCTGTCAAACGATTAAAAAATTTAATCTAGTTAATCATATGTCAACTGTGTGATTAATCATGATTAATCACATTTCCCTCAGGATGAATAAAGTTGCTCTTCAGGAAAAAAAAATCTAGGAAAATACTATAATTGACTTAAAATTTGTTTTAAGATGAAATGTACGATGTGTGAACGAATTAATACTTAACCAGATGGAGTTTTAAATTTTAATTTAACAGCTTAGCTCGTATAAAATAAAAAAATAAAATAAATTGTCTGTATTATACAGCAAAGAGTTTTAACAGATTAAAGTGCCTCAGATTAACATTATGGCTCCAGTACCGTTTGGCATATTACCCAAAATTAACTGCCAATTTAAAGCGCAGACAAGCACAATACAGTAACAATAGCTAGTGTTCAAAAAAATGTGTAAACAACTTCTCTGTTAAATTGAACATTTCACGCAAATAAATGCAGCATTTGCAGTTTTACACTAAATGGCCTGAAAGCTGTGTGAGATATAAAAAAAAGATAGTCAATGTTCACACACTTAACTGAAAAACATTGCACTAAACTGTGTGTAAAGGTGTTTATAAACACTGCTTAAGTTAGCCATACTCTTATTCTTTTTGTCACTGCTTAGGCAAACTGGCTTGTTGACATTTTCAGATAACAGAGCAGACCTTTTCTTTTGAACAGTGTGCCCTGTCAAAGAAAAGAGTCTCTCGCAAAGAACGGTTGTGACCAGATACTATTTTTTGCTAGGTGGGCCAGCTTACTGTGGGCACCATTGTGCGCAGACCACCACTGTAGTCTGTCCACCACCTGTCTAGTGGTTTGTCGTTGTTGTTTGTTGTCATTGGATTTTCAAGGCCCTCGTCTTCGACTATGTTAATGGGTCTACACTCTACAGTCTCTGGCTACCCATGTAGCGATAGCAGTAGTCAACCTACTTGTTGTCTTTTTGTTGGCAAGTCCGAGTCCGCACTCTGCCAGTGTAGCTTGATGACTGCGGCTTGTTCCAACAGTGTTAGCATCATTGCTAACACTAGCGAAGATATGCTTTGCCAGAAGGTGGTACTTTAGGCTGGTTGAGCTTCGATCGAAGGACAGTTCATTACATCAGTATGTGCACACAACTTTGGTTTTATCCAGATTTCCATTAGGCAGCTTTTTAAAACGGAATTTGGTCATCATCCTCATTCATCTTCACTCATCGTGGCTGGCTGCATTGCCGCGCGGAGAATGTAAACATCAGCGTGTGGGACTACGGGAGGCAGTTGTGGCCAAACTTAGTGTGAGTGGTAAATTGCGTTATTTTTTTTAATGCGTTAATATTTCCAGATTAATCATGGTCGTTAACGCGTTATTGTTGATAGGCCTAGTTTATACTTCTTACTGATCTGAAGAAATTTTCTATAAAAGTGCTGAGAACAATCTTTACTGTTTATAAAGTGAGGCGGGGCACACTGTTGATTGCTGTTACTCTCTTAGCAGGTGCATTTACCACATGAGAAAAACATCCTATTTGTAGTCTGAGTCCATCTGTGTTACGGACTGAATTAACAATATTTGCAGCATTATCTATAGTCACTGGTATGGATTGATTTGGCCTGCTTAACTTCCATTCAGTCATGGCGGTTTTTAATTCGCCGATGTAGTATATGGATTACCCATCCCATGATCACTCTGGGCTCCCGCAACCAATGGCATGGGACTTGGTGGGATCTAAAATAGCACATGTAGGTTGCTATTTGATGATATCTAGTGTGGGCTCGCGAGTGTTGTCGGGCATTAAAAAAAGTTACCAAACGGCACAGAAGTGACGTCTGCTCATTACTGCACAACATCAGTATTTGACAATCGACTTTCATAAACAGGACGAGTTTGAAGTACGTTTTTAATTTGCTACTCATTGTTCATCATGTTTCCATGAGTCATCTCTCTGTGACACACCTTCGCCAAAGCTAGGTTATTCGTTGAAGCCAAGTCAGCAACAATAAATTGGCGGACTTTGTTGTACGTATCCGGCAGTCTTTGTTTAATATGTACAAGTGGGGAAAGCATATCAGCTCAGCCAAATTGCTGCCAAACAACGGATCTGTACGATACTGAAGCCAGCAGGCCGCCTCCTTAAGTTTCTGTCTTTCCTCACAATCAATGATCCTCGTGCACATCACCGCCCACCTTTCATGCAGTTAGGGGAAGAAGTGGAGGAGGGGCGCGGCTAACGGCAGAGTTTGTTTTTTCAAGGCAAAGCTGCGCCGCACATTTTAGCGAGAGAGACGACAAAAATAAATTTGGAAAATACATTTTTAATTTGGATTGAATTTTTTTGCGTATTGAATCAAAGAGGGAGTATCGAACGGTTCAATATAAAACCTAGTATTGTTGCATCTTTAGTAGACTCTAATAAGCTACAACTGTTTTCTTTTGCTAAAATATGTTATTAGAAACACATAAAATTGCCATTGATTTAAAAATCTATAAGATTTAGTACATGTTTTGACCTTCGGAGGGCGCCATGTTTTAAGCGTACAAAGCACGCTGGGGGTGATGATGCAGATAGGGTTAAATGGGAGAATAGCTGAGATCTATGATAGTGAAGCTAGTATGACGACTGGCATGATTTCACAAAGTTGGTAATTTTTCACCTAAATCAAGAAAGTTTTGCTTTCAAATAATGTTTTGAACAATATCTATTCTTGAATTATGAACATTTCTGACGAATAGGGTTTTTTAAATTAAATATATTAGATTAAAAATACTAATGTATTTCTTAAAGACTCTGTTAAACTATTTTCAGATATTGCGATTTGTCTTATTTCAAGAAATTTAATTTTTTATTTTTTTACTTATTTATAGTAGATTGGCACTGAAAAAATGTTTTTGTTTAATTTAACTAGTTTAAAGGAGGTGTTTTTGCAGTGTACCCACATCTGGAATCAAGCTGCACTGGTTTCAACTGTATAATTAATCTTAAAAAATCTTTGAAATTTCAGAAATGTTCTTAATTCAAGAATATATATTGTTCAAAACATTATTTGAAAGGAATTTTTTCTTGATTTAGGTGAAAAATAATGAACATAATAAACTAATCTGACTAAGACATCATAAATTTACAGTGTACCTCTGGAGCGCAGACGCACCATCTGCAACAAGGATGATGATCAAACAAAGGTGTCAAACTGGAAGTGGAAACCACAACCAGCGGGACGTGCACATAACAGTGGCTGAGACAGGTGGAACCTCCCAGGGCAGCCGTTTTCTGAGCCTGACTTTCCTTGAAGTGGCGACAATTTGACAGCCCAAAAAGTCATGCCCACTGAAATTTTTTAGTGTCAGAGAAATTTTAGTTAGTGCCATTTTTTTTTTTTTTTTTTTTTTTTTGCTTGTGGGTGCAATTCCTAGAATCTAGAATTGTTTTAATGTACGTACAAGTTGTAAAACTGAGGGTTCAAAATCCTGTAAACACAACTCTAATTTGTAGAACTATGAATTCATCAAATCAATTAGGTATCAGTAAAAAAAACCTGGCGAGATGAAGTCAACTAGGTCACCGGCAGGTCACACCCAAAAAAATTATTATAAGTGCATGAGCTAAAATGAGCAGCCTCATGCTATCAACTAGCTAGCTTAGCTGGCACACATTTGTCAAAGCAAATTTTTGGTGTTAATTTGTTTTTATGGTTGATTTTTTTTTCAAATTATTGTGCAACATTTAATAATTGAACTCATTTATCATCAACGTTTTGTTATTGTTTCTTTACATTTTAACATTTGACCTTGCTACAACTAATACTTTTAAAATTGTACTTAAAAAATTGCTCTTACAGTTAATAAAGTTCTTGTGATGCTGACAGTTTTGGCTATAAAATAAGTAATTTCAAACATAAATGAATGGAAAATATTCAGGGGTAAAAGTGGGCCAGAACAGGGTGGAACGGTGCTTTAAAACCGAAAATATGACGCCAACTGTCAAAACCCTGTGTTGAAAAAAAGAAAAGAACTGCCAGGCTGCCACGAACGCATCTCATCTTCAAGAAGAAAACAGTCTAGCAACGTCAGATTTACATATACAAGTGTTAACAACAAGCATAATAAAGTGCTTGTCTAGTGTCATCCGTTTATTTATTATGACATATTATTTTTATTTACATATGTATTATTTATTTATTCCACGGACAGCACAGAGCTTTCCCTAGCTACTGCATTTATCTGAGTGACGAGTCGCGTCAATGTGCACATGCAATACGCAGCATGGCAAACTGCCTTCGACTCAGTTGTCCAATCAATTGGTTCACATAATGACATGTGATCAGCAGAGGTAGCTCTGATTGGTTCAAATGCACGTTTTCTAGAACTGCAAAAAACAAAAACAAAAAACTCAAGCTTGTCAATTTGATGCAATAAAAAAGGAGCAATGCAACAAAAAACGCTGTTGAAGAGGCTTATTTATTTCATTAGCTCTGATGGGGATTTTCAGAACATCTTCCATATCAATGTGCACTTATTTTTGTTCATATATGTCAGGCTACTTATTTATTTCCTTGTAATTAAAAAAAAAAAAAAAAAAAGTCAATGTTTGCGTGATCTTCAAGGCAAGGCAAATTTATTTATATAGCACAATTCAACACAAGGCAATTCAAAGTGCTTTACATCACATGAAGATCATAAAAATCACATTTAAATCAATACAACGTAAAAACCAAGACAATTAGAATAGGAAATAAAATTATACATAAAAATCGCATTTAATCACATATAGAATAAAAATAAATAAATAAAATAAAACAAAAACTACTACTACTAATAATTGAAATCAGCAATGGAGATAAGCACAAGAGGAATAGAAAGCAAGTAGATTGAAATATATAGACAGTTATGGATATGCAGTGCTAAACAAAAGCGTTTTTAGCCATGATTTAAAGGAGCTAACAGTTCGAGCATACTTCAGACGTTGAGGTAACTTGTTCCAGAGGTGAGGAGCATAATAACTAAATGCTGCCTCACCCTGCTTGGTTCTTGTTCTTGGAACATGCAGGAGACCGGTTCCAGACGACCTTAGGGGTCTAGATGTCTCATAGGAATCTAACAAATCAAGCATGTATTTTGGTCCAAGGCCATTAAGTGTTTTGTAGACGAGCAGTAGTATTTTATAGTCTATCCTTTGACTCACTGGAAGCCAGTGTAGCGATTTCAAAACCGGTGTAATGTGGTCCAGCTTCCTTGTATTTGTGAGGACTCTGGCTGCAGCATTCCGTACTAGCTGCAGTTTCCTGATACATTTTTTATCAAGACCCGTAAATATACCGTTGCAATAGTCCAATCTGCTGAAAATTAATGCGTGCATAAGTTTTTCCATGTCTTGTTGAGTCAGAAGCCCCTTAATTCTGGCTATATTTTTAGGTGGTAATAAGCAGATTTTGTGACGGACTTTAGATGGCTATCAAATTATAGGTCTGAGTCAATAATTACGTCAAGGTTTCTGACTTGATTTGTAGCTGTAAGTGACATTGTGCTAAGGTGCCTGCTTATCTTTGACCTTTCCTTTTTTGGACCAAAAATGATCACTTCTGTCTTCTCCACATTTAACTGGAGAAAATTCTGGCACATCAATTCATTGATTTGATGAATGCATTTACTCAGGGAGACTAAGGGACTATAATCATGTGGGGACACAGAAATGTACAGTTGTGTGTCATCTGCATAGGTGTGATAGGAGATGTCATACTGTTCCATAATCTGAGCTAAGGGAAGCATATAGATGTTAATATAAGAGTGGTCCAAGAACTGACCCTTGAGGGACTCCACACGTGAATTTGGTTCATTCTGACTGATGGTTTCCGATTGACACAAAGAAATCCCTATCATGTAAATAGGATGTGAACCACTGAAGAATAGTGTCAGTAAGCCCTACCCACTGTTCCAATCTGCTGTGTAGTATGTTGTGATCAGCCGTGTCGAATGCGGCGCTGAGATCCAATAATAGCAAAACAGATGATTTGCCTGCATCGGTATTCCGACGAATATCATTTAGGACTTTGATAAGCACGGTCTCGGTGCTGTGTTGTGGCTGAAATCCGACTGAAATGAGTTAAAAAGATTGTTTTGCATCATAAAACTCTGGATCTGTTCGAACACAACCCTTTCGATAATTTTCCCCAGGAATGTCAGATTTGAAAAATACTGTATATTAAATATAATACTAATATTTCAAAATATATTTAATGAATTACCTAGAACTACCAAAGGTGGATCAGTTGATTCAAATCAATTTTGTATCCGTAGAAATGTCATCTGACTCTATCAGTATATGTTTTGTGAGCATTGAGGTCCTCATTAGTTATTCCCATTCACACTCGCAAAACCACAGGGTTGGATTGCTCCAATTAGCATCTTGAGTGTTTGCAGGGCAGGGCTGCCTGTTTGTGTAGGACTGTCTGACATTACAGCATTGAGAAAGAACAGCTGTCTCAATCTCTCTGAATATTTAGTTGCACTGTTTCTTGTATGTATGGAGCTATAATTGTCATATTGCTTATGATTGATGGCTGATGACACGAGTCATTTTTTGCACAAAAAAGCTTTTTATTCAATAAAGAAACATATGTAAAAAAAAAAAGACAACTAATAAACTATATACTGTACTAGGGATGTGTGATAAAAACAAAACATTTTTTATGTTGTGACATATGACACTTCGCCATTTTCCCGGGGCTAGGTGTTGGAGGCAATTTTTCCTTCTGTGCCTTGTTTGCGCCCACATGAGAGTGAGCCAATTCCTTTGCAAGACCAACCAGGAAGTCCACCCGTCTCTCTTGCCTTCCGGTGCATGCCTGATACAACACATATACTAGTCCTTCTAAAAAAATTAGCATATTGTGATAAAGTTCATTATTTTCTGTAATGAACTGATAAACATTAGACTTTCATATATTTTAGATTCATTACACACAACTGAAGTAGTTCAAGCCTTTTATTGTTTTAATATTGATAATTCTGGCAAAAAAAAGGTAAGAAAAACTAAAAAACCCTATCTCAAAAAAATTAGCATATTTCATCTGACCAATGCATGAGTGTTTTTTAATACAAAAAAGTCAACCTTCAATTAATTATATCAGCTATGCCACAGGTGTCAAACTGGTCCTCAAAGGGCCGCAGTGGATGCTGTATTTCACTCTAACCAAACGAGATAAATACCTTTTCACCAATCTGGTGTCTTACAAGTGTAATCAGCTGATTGCAGTCAGGTGCTGCTTGTTTTAGCAGAAACTTCAGTGGTTAAACTGTCTGTGCTGGATCTGTTGGAACAAAGACCAGGACCCACTGCGGCCCTTTGTGGAATCGGTTTGACATCCCTGAGCTATGCACTCAATACTTGGTCGGGAATCCTTTTGCAGAAATGACTGCTTCAATGTGGCATGGTATGGAGGAAATCAGCCTGTGGCACTGCTGAGGTGTTATGGAGGCCCAGGATGCTTCGATAGCGGCCTTAAGCTCATCCACAGTGTTGGGTCTGGTGTCTCTCAACTTCCTCTTCACAATATCCCACAGATTCTCTACGAGGTTCAGATCAGGAGAGTTGGCAGGCCAACTGAGCAAAGTAATGCTATGGTCAGTAAACCATTTACCAGTGGTTTTGGCACTGTGAGCTGGTGCCAGGTCGTGCTGAAAAATTAAATCTTCATCTCCATAAAGCTTTTCAGCAGATGGAAGCTTGAAGTGCTCCAAAATCTCCTGATAGCTACCTGCATTGACCCTGCTCTTGATAAAACACAGTAGACCAACACCAGCAGCTGACACTGCACCCCAGAACATCACTGACTGTGGGTACTTGACACTGGACTTCAGGCGTTTTGGCATTTCCTTCTCCCCAGTCTTCCTCCAAACTCTGGCACCTTGATTTCTGAATGACATGCAAAATTTGCTTTCATCTGAAAAAAAGTACTTTGGACCACCGAGCAACAGTCCAGTGCTGCTTCTCTGTAGCCCAGGTCAGGCGCTTCTGCCGCTGTTTCACACACACCTGTGCACGGTGGCTCTGGATGTTTCTACTCCAGACTCAGTCCACTGTTTCCGCAGGTCCTCCAAGGTCTGGAATCGGTCCTTCTCCATAATCTTTCTCTGGGTGCGGTCACCTCTTCTTGTTGTGCAGCATTTCCTGCCACACTTTTTCCTTCCCACAGACTTCCCACTGAGGTGCCTTGATACTGCACTCTGGGAACAGTCTATTCGCTCAGAAATTTCTTTCTGTGTCTTAGCTTTTTGCTTGAGGGTTTCAATGATGGCCTTCTGGACAGCAGTCAGGTCGGCAGTCTTGCCCATGATAGTGGTTTTGAGTAAAGAAACAGGCTGGGAGTTTTTAAAAGCCTCAGGAATCAGTCGCAGGGGTTTTGAGTTAATTTGTTGATTCAGATGATTAGGTTAGTAGCTTCTTCAGAGTACCTTTTAATGATATGCTAATGTTTTAGATAGGGATTTTTGTTTTTTCTTGACTCTTTTGCCAAAATCATCAATATTAAAACAATAAAAAGCTTGAACTACTTCAGTTGTGTGTAATGAATCTAAAAATATATCAAAGTCTAATGTTTATCAGTACATTACAGAAAATAATGAACTTTATCATAATATGCTAATTTTTTTAGAAGGGCTAGTACATTCAGTGTGCCATGTCAATCATATTGGAGAACATGGCGACTGGCCATCTCCGTGTTCCTCCGTGTTTTACAAAGCCATGGAGCCCTGGATTTGCAAATTTTCAAGATGCTAATTACAGCTATCCAGAGTGAAACCCCCTCTTCACACCTAGGCAGCGACTCCACAGGAGTATGTAGGGAGGTTTTCTCCTTGATTGCTTGTTTGAGTGGTCTATTGTTTGGCAAAGCCAAGTATTGTAGTCAGTTTGGTATCGGGGTCATTTGACGCCTTTCTGGTCTTTCTTTACAGCCAAAAAAAAACCCCAGGACTTCCAGTTCTCTCTGCATAATATTAGTCATTTGTACTCATTTTTGTGAATGTATGTTACTTATATCTTTATTACGGTATTAAAAAAAAAAAAGTAAATGTTTACATTAGCTACAATTTTAATGTACATCCAATGTTCTTCAACAGTTAAAATAAAGGTTTTGCAATTAGATGTGAGGAATTGAGGGAAAATAAAAAATTAGGAGATGGAGATTGGCGTTACTGCTGTTTTTGTTTAAAAAAATACAATATTGAATGAAAATCTGGTTGTTGTTGTTGTTGTTGGCCTTTTTATTTGTTATAGAAATTACTGTGACAAAAACAGTATTATCTGCATTTCAGTGGTTTTAGGAGGTTTGACAAAAAACAAGCAGACAAACAAACAAGCAAATAATTCTGACTCTGTGGTGACCTTCACATCATGGAGTTCTAGCAAGAAATTGTTGCCACTTTCACCCCTAAAAATATTGTTTGCAAGGTGACCAAATCGAAAGACCACAGACACAGAACCGAGAAAAGGCAAAGGCTATCAAGGCATTTTGGAGGAGGCTTACTGCAATCTGTTATTAAAAAAAAAGATAAAGGAAGACTTTTTTTACCCTCTATTCATTGAAGACCACATTCTAAATTAGATGATTTCCAAACCTGAGCCTGCACACTAAGCAGGCACTCCTGGATAATGAAAAGCGTTTCGAATTCACTGTGAAGTGGCAATCTGCCTTCTGCTAATTCAAATCAACACAAGTAGTACATCAGTGCTCATGGGCCCTCAATTAAAAGTTGAAATTCTGTCAAACTGAGTAACAAATTATCATAAAGTACTCCGTAGTACTGGTATGCATTATGATTTAGACATTCTATACATACTCTCAAATAAAATAATACAGTGTTTAACAATTTCTTGTGGGATTTTTGCAGCTTCTGAGATTTTTTGTGTGACTATAAAATCCTGTTGTATATTCATTTAATAATTTAATAAAGATTTTTGAGCTGAATTACTGGTTCCCTAAACTTTCAGAAGCAGCATAAAGAAAAAGGTTTCAAATAAAAATGTATTTTATTGAACAGCATTGTAAGTATTATCCATGATAAGGGGATACTTAAAGTCACCTGTTTGCAAATAGCACATATGAAGGCAATTTAGCCTGCTAAACATCAAATAATAATTGCCAAATAACTCTGTTCAGATACCCAACACAAATCAATCAGTACAATAGTGCAATTCGCTACATGGATGTTTTTGTGTTTGTGCATCTAAATATATTTTATGTACAAATTAGTTTTTTGAAGCGGGCGCCATTTAATTGGCTGTCAGTGTCTGGGGAACCATTAGTTGGGGGGGGCGGGGTCTTGCTCCTCTTTATTAGCCTGGTTTAACATTGACTAAGGCCCACCTCACACCGAGTGATGTCACTATACGTGACTGAAGTGAAAAATTCTAATAAACTTACAGTCGGGGTATTTTAGGTAACACCACGTGACCTGATGCTGTATTGAGTTTAGTGGTTTGGCAAAAATACACTGTAATTTGTTATCTTAATCCAAATAGAAAAACATGTGTATGTTTATTTAAGATCCCCATTAGCAGAAGCACCCCACCGCTTCAGTTAGTCATCATATCACATCACACACTTACAGAACAAAAAGTCATATTTCGAGACACGAGGAGTCATATAGAACAACAATAATAGGATGAACAACTATGAGCAGTCA